>NC_074691.1:26828496-27056316 GCF_029448725.1 Salvelinus fontinalis | reverse complement strand
ACACTATCTACAGTACAGTACAGTAGACATCTCTACACTATCTACAGTACAGTAGACATCACTACACTATCTACAGTACAGTAGACATCACTACACTATCTACAGTACAGTAGACATCACTACACTATCTACAGTACAGTAGACATCACTACACTATCTACAGTACAGTACAGTAGACATCACTACACTATCTACAGTACAGTAGACATCACTACACTATCTACAGTACAGTACAGTAGACATCACTACACTATCTACAGTACAGTACAGTAGACATCTCTACACTATCTACAGTACAGTACAGTAGACATCTCTACACTGTCTACAGTACAGTACAGTAGACATCACTACACTATCTACAGTACAGTACAGTAGACATCTCTACACTATCTACAGTACAGTAGACATCACTACACTATCTACAGTACAGTAGACATCACTACACTATCTACAGTACAGTAGACATCACTACACTATCTACAGTACAGTAGACATCACTACACTATCTACAGTACAGTACAGTAGACATCACTACACTATCTACAGTACAGTAGACATCACTACACTATCTACAGTACAGTACAGTAGACATCACTACACTATCTACAGTACAGTACAGTAGACATCTCTACACTATCTACAGTACAGTAGACATCACTACACTATCTACAGTACAGTACAGTAGACATCTCTACACTATCTACAGTACAGTACAGTAGACATCACTACACTATCTACAGTACAGTAGACATCACTACACTATCTACAGTACAGTACAGTAGACATCACTACACTATCTACAGTACAGTAGACATCTCTACACTATCTACAGTACAGTAGACATCACTACACTATCTACAGTACAGTAGACATCTCTACACTATCTACAGTACAGTAGACATCTCTACACTATCTACAGTACAGTAGACATCTCTACACTATCTACAGTACAGTACAGTAGACATCACTACACTATCTACAGTACAGTACAGTAGACATCACTACACTATCTACAGTACAGTACAGTAGACATCTCTACACTATCTACAGTACAGTACAGTAGACATCACTACACTATCTACAGTACAGTACAGTAGACATCACTACACTATCTACAGTACAGTACAGTAGACATCTCTACACTATCTACAGTACAGTACAGTAGACATCACTACACTATCTACAGTACAGTACAGTAGACATCACTACACTATCTACAGTACAGTACAGTAGACATCTCTACACTATCTACAGTACAGTAGACATCTCTACACTATCTACAGTACAGTAGACATCACTACACTATCTACAGTACAGTACAGTAGACATCACTACACTATCTACAGTACAGTACAGTAGACATCTCTACACTATCTACAGTACAGTACAGCAGACATCTCTACACTATCTACAGTACAGTAGACATCTCTACACTATCTACAGTACAGTAGACATCTCTACACTATCTACAGTACAGTACAGTAGACATCTCTACACTATCTACAGTACAGTACAGCAGACATCTCTACACTATCTACAGTACAGTAGACATCACTACACTATCTACAGTACAGTAGACATCACTACACTATCTACAGTACAGTACAGTAGACATCACTACACTATCTACAGTACAGTAGACATCTCTACACTATCTACAGTACAGTAGACATCTCTACACTATCTACAGTACAGTACAGTAGACATCACTACACTGTCTACAGTACAGTACAGTAGACATCTCTACACTATCTACAGTACAGTAGACATATCTACACTATCTACAGTACAGTACAGTAGACATCACTACACTGTCTACAGTACAGTACAGTAGACATCACTACACTGTCTACAGTACAGTACAGTAGACATCTCTACACTATCTACAGTACAGTACAGTAGACATCTCTACACTATCTACAGTACAGTAGACATCTCTACACTATCTACAGTACAGTAGACATCTCTACACTATCTACAGTACAGTACAGTAGACATCTCTACACTATCTACAGTACAGTAGACATCACTACACTATCTACAGTACAGTACAGTAGACATCTCTACACTATCTACACTACAGTACAGTAGACATCACTACACTATCTACAGTACAGTACAGTAGACATCACTACACTATCTACAGTACAGTACAGTAGACATCTCTACACTATCTACAGTACAGTACAGTAGACATCACTACACTATCTACAGTACAGTACAGTAGACATCACTACACTATCTACAGTACAGTACAGTAGACATCTCTACACTATCTACAGTACAGTACAGTAGACATCACTACACTATCTACAGTACAGTACAGCAGACATCTCTACACTATCTACAGTACAGTAGACATCTCTACACTATCTACAGTACAGTAGACATCTCTACACTATCTACAATACAGTACAGTAGACATCACTACACTATCTACAGTACAGTACAGTAGACATCACTACACTATCTACAGTACAGTACAGTAGACATCTCTACACTATCTACAGTACAGTACAGTAGACATCTCTACACTATCTACAGTACAGTAGACATCTCTACACTATCTACAGTACAGTAGACATCACTACACTATCTACAGTACAGTACAGTAGACATCACTACACTATCTACAGTACAGTACAGTAGACATCTCTACACTATCTACAGTACAGTACAGCAGACATCTCTACACTATCTACAGTACAGTAGACATCTCTACACTATCTACAGTACAGTAGACATCTCTACACTATCTACAGTACAGTACAGTAGACATCTCTACACTATCTACAGTACAGTACAGCAGACATCTCTACACTATCTACAGTACAGTAGACATCACTACACTATCTACAGTACAGTAGACATCACTACACTATCTACAGTACAGTACAGTAGACATCACTACACTATCTACAGTACAGTAGACATCTCTACACTATCTACAGTACAGTAGACATCTCTACACTATCTACAGTACAGTACAGTAGACATCACTACACTGTCTACAGTACAGTACAGTAGACATCTCTACACTATCTACAGTACAGTAGACATATCTACACTATCTACAGTACAGTACAGTAGACATCACTACACTGTCTACAGTACAGTACAGTAGACATCACTACACTGTCTACAGTACAGTACAGTAGACATCTCTACACTATCTACAGTACAGTACAGTAGACATCTCTACACTATCTACAGTACAGTAGACATCTCTACACTATCTACAGTACAGTAGACATCTCTACACTATCTACAGTACAGTACAGTAGACATCTCTACACTATCTACAGTACAGTAGACATCACTACACTATCTACAGTACAGTACAGTAGACATCTCTACACTATCTACACTACAGTACAGTAGACATCACTACACTATCTACAGTACAGTACAGTAGACATCACTACACTATCTACAGTACAGTACAGTAGACATCTCTACACTATCTACAGTACAGTAGACATCACTACACTATCTACAGTACAGTAGACATCACTACACTATCTACAGTACAGTAGACATCACTACACTATCTACAGTACAGTAGACATCACTACACTATCTACAGTACAGTACAGTAGACATCACTACACTATCTACAGTACAGTAGACATCACTACACTATCTACAGTACAGTACAGTAGACATCACTACACTATCTACAGTACAGTACAGTAGACATCTCTACACTATCTACAGTACAGTACAGTAGACATCTCTACACTGTCTACAGTACAGTACAGTAGACATCACTACACTATCTACAGTACAGTACAGTAGACATCTCTACACTATCTACAGTACAGTAGACATCACTACACTATCTACAGTACAGTAGACATCACTACACTATCTACAGTACAGTAGACATCACTACACTATCTACAGTACAGTAGACATCACTACACTATCTACAGTACAGTACAGTAGACATCACTACACTATCTACAGTACAGTAGACATCACTACACTATCTACAGTACAGTACAGTAGACATCACTACACTATCTACAGTACAGTACAGTAGACATCTCTACACTATCTACAGTACAGTAGACATCACTACACTATCTACAGTACAGTACAGTAGACATCTCTACACTATCTACAGTACAGTACAGTAGACATCACTACACTATCTACAGTACAGTAGACATCACTACACTATCTACAGTACAGTACAGTAGACATCACTACACTATCTACAGTACAGTAGACATCTCTACACTATCTACAGTACAGTAGACATCACTACACTATCTACAGTACAGTAGACATCTCTACACTATCTACAGTACAGTAGACATCTCTACACTATCTACAGTACAGTAGACATCTCTACACTATCTACAGTACAGTACAGTAGACATCACTACACTATCTACAGTACAGTACAGTAGACATCACTACACTATCTACAGTACAGTACAGTAGACATCTCTACACTATCTACAGTACAGTACAGTAGACATCACTACACTATCTACAGTACAGTACAGTAGACATCACTACACTATCTACAGTACAGTACAGTAGACATCTCTACACTATCTACAGTACAGTACAGTAGACATCACTACACTATCTACAGTACAGTACAGTAGACATCACTACACTATCTACAGTACAGTACAGTAGACATCTCTACACTATCTACAGTACAGTAGACATCTCTACACTATCTACAGTACAGTAGACATCACTACACTATCTACAGTACAGTACAGTAGACATCACTACACTATCTACAGTACAGTACAGTAGACATCTCTACACTATCTACAGTACAGTACAGCAGACATCTCTACACTATCTACAGTACAGTAGACATCTCTACACTATCTACAGTACAGTAGACATCTCTACACTATCTACAGTACAGTACAGTAGACATCTCTACACTATCTACAGTACAGTACAGCAGACATCTCTACACTATCTACAGTACAGTAGACATCACTACACTATCTACAGTACAGTAGACATCACTACACTATCTACAGTACAGTACAGTAGACATCACTACACTATCTACAGTACAGTAGACATCTCTACACTATCTACAGTACAGTAGACATCTCTACACTATCTACAGTACAGTACAGTAGACATCACTACACTGTCTACAGTACAGTACAGTAGACATCTCTACACTATCTACAGTACAGTAGACATATCTACACTATCTACAGTACAGTACAGTAGACATCACTACACTGTCTACAGTACAGTACAGTAGACATCACTACACTGTCTACAGTACAGTACAGTAGACATCTCTACACTATCTACAGTACAGTACAGTAGACATCTCTACACTATCTACAGTACAGTAGACATCTCTACACTATCTACAGTACAGTAGACATCTCTACACTATCTACAGTACAGTACAGTAGACATCTCTACACTATCTACAGTACAGTAGACATCACTACACTATCTACAGTACAGTACAGTAGACATCTCTACACTATCTACACTACAGTACAGTAGACATCACTACACTATCTACAGTACAGTACAGTAGACATCACTACACTATCTACAGTACAGTACAGTAGACATCTCTACACTATCTACAGTACAGTACAGTAGACATCACTACACTATCTACAGTACAGTACAGTAGACATCACTACACTATCTACAGTACAGTACAGTAGACATCTCTACACTATCTACAGTACAGTACAGTAGACATCACTACACTATCTACAGTACAGTACAGCAGACATCTCTACACTATCTACAGTACAGTAGACATCTCTACACTATCTACAGTACAGTAGACATCTCTACACTATCTACAATACAGTACAGTAGACATCACTACACTATCTACAGTACAGTACAGTAGACATCACTACACTATCTACAGTACAGTACAGTAGACATCTCTACACTATCTACAGTACAGTACAGTAGACATCTCTACACTATCTACAGTACAGTAGACATCTCTACACTATCTACAGTACAGTAGACATCACTACACTATCTACAGTACAGTACAGTAGACATCACTACACTATCTACAGTACAGTACAGTAGACATCTCTACACTATCTACAGTACAGTACAGCAGACATCTCTACACTATCTACAGTACAGTAGACATCTCTACACTATCTACAGTACAGTAGACATCTCTACACTATCTACAGTACAGTACAGTAGACATCTCTACACTATCTACAGTACAGTACAGCAGACATCTCTACACTATCTACAGTACAGTAGACATCACTACACTATCTACAGTACAGTAGACATCACTACACTATCTACAGTACAGTACAGTAGACATCACTACACTATCTACAGTACAGTAGACATCTCTACACTATCTACAGTACAGTAGACATCTCTACACTATCTACAGTACAGTACAGTAGACATCACTACACTGTCTACAGTACAGTACAGTAGACATCTCTACACTATCTACAGTACAGTAGACATATCTACACTATCTACAGTACAGTACAGTAGACATCACTACACTGTCTACAGTACAGTACAGTAGACATCACTACACTGTCTACAGTACAGTACAGTAGACATCTCTACACTATCTACAGTACAGTACAGTAGACATCTCTACACTATCTACAGTACAGTAGACATCTCTACACTATCTACAGTACAGTAGACATCTCTACACTATCTACAGTACAGTACAGTAGACATCTCTACACTATCTACAGTACAGTAGACATCACTACACTATCTACAGTACAGTACAGTAGACATCTCTACACTATCTACACTACAGTACAGTAGACATCACTACACTATCTACAGTACAGTACAGTAGACATCACTACACTATCTACAGTACAGTACAGTAGACATCTCTACACTATCTACAGTACAGTACAGTAGACATCACTACACTATCTACAGTACAGTACAGTAGACATCTCTACACTATCTACAGTACAGTACAGTAGACATCACTACACTATCTACAGTACAGTACAGCAGACATCTCTACACTATCTACAGTACAGTACAGTAGACATCTCTACACTATCTACAGTACAGTAGACATCTCTACACTATCTACAGTACAGTAGACATCTCTACACTATCTACAATACAGTACAGTAGACATCACTACACTATCTACAGTACAGTACAGTAGACATCACTACACTATCTACAGTACAGTACAGTAGACATCTCTACACTATCTACAGTACAGTACAGTAGACATCTCTACACTATCTACAGTACAGTAGACATCTCTACACTATCTACAGTACAGTAGACATCTCTACACTATCTACAGTACAGTACAGTAGACATCTCTACACTATCTACAGTACAGTAGACATCACTACACTATCTACAGTACAGTACAGTAGACATCTCTACACTATCTACACTACAGTACAGTAGACATCACTACACTATCTACAGTACAGTACAGTAGACATCACTACACTATCTACAGTACAGTACAGTAGACATCTCTACACTATCTACAGTACAGTACAGTAGACATCACTACACTATCTACAGTACAGTACAGTAGACATCACTACACTATCTACAGTACAGTACAGTAGACATCTCTACACTATCTACAGTACAGTACAGTAGACATCACTACACTATCTACAGTACAGTACAGCAGACATCTCTACACTATCTACAGTACAGTACAGTAGACATCTCTACACTATCTACAGTACAGTAGACATCTCTACACTATCTACAGTACAGTAGACATCTCTACACTATCTACAGTACAGTACAGTAGACATCTCTACACTATCTACAGTACAATACAGTAGACATCACTACACTATCTACAATACAGTACAGTAGACATCTCTACACTATCTACAGCACAGTAGACATCTCTACACTATCTACAGTACAGTAGACATCTCTACACTATCTACAGTACAGTACAGTAGACATCTCTACACTATCTACAGTACAGTACAGTAGACATCTCTACACTATCTACAGTACAGTAGACATCTCTACACTATCTACAGTACAGTAGACATCTCTACACTATCTACAGTACAGTACAGTAGACATCACTACACTGTCTACAGTACAGTACAGTAGACATCTCTACACTATCTACAGTACAGTAGACATATCTACACTATCTACAGTACAGTACAGTAGACATCACTACACTGTCTACAGTACAGTACAGTAGACATCACTACACTGTCTACAGTACAGTACAGTAGACATCTCTACACTATCTACAGTACAGTAGACATATCTACACTATCTACAGTACAGTAGAGATCTCTACACTATCTACAGTACAGTACAGCAGACATCACTACACTATCTACAGTACAGTAGACATATCTACACTATCTACAGTACAGTAGAGATCTCTACACTATCTACAGTACAGTACAGTAGACATCACTACACTATCTACAGTACAGTACAGTAGACATCACTACACTATCTACAGTACAGTAGACATCTCTACACTATCTACAGTACAGTAGACATCACTACACTATCTACAGTACAGTACAGTAGACATCTCTACACTGTCTACAGTACAGTACAGTAGACATCACTACACTATCTACAGTACAGTACAGTAGACATCTCTACACTATCTACAGTACAGTAGACATCACTACACTATCTACAGTACAGTAGACATCACTACACTATCTACAGTACAGTAGACATCACTACACTATCTACAGTACAGTAGACATCACTACACTATCTACAGTACAGTACAGTAGACATCACTACACTATCTACAGTACAGTAGACATCACTACACTATCTACAGTACAGTACAGTAGACATCACTACACTATCTACAGTACAGTACAGTAGACATCTCTACACTATCTACAGTACAGTAGACATCACTACACTATCTACAGTACAGTACAGTAGACATCACTACACTATCTACAGTACAGTAGACATCACTACACTATCTACAGTACAGTACAGTAGACATCACTACACTATCTACAGTACAGTAGACATCTCTACACTATCTACAGTACAGTAGACATCACTACACTATCTACAGTACAGTAGACATCTCTACACTATCTACAGTACAGTAGACATCTCTACACTATCTACAGTACAGTAGACATCTCTACACTATCTACAGTACAGTACAGTAGACATCACTACACTATCTACAGTACAGTACAGTAGACATCACTACACTATCTACAGTACAGTACAGTAGACATCTCTACACTATCTACAGTACAGTACAGTAGACATCACTACACTATCTACAGTACAGTACAGTAGACATCACTACACTATCTACAGTACAGTACAGTAGACATCTCTACACTATCTACAGTACAGTACAGTAGACATCACTACACTATCTACAGTACAGTACAGTAGACATCACTACACTATCTACAGTACAGTACAGTAGACATCTCTACACTATCTACAGTACAGTAGACATCTCTACACTATCTACAGTACAGTAGACATCACTACACTATCTACAGTACAGTACAGTAGACATCACTACACTATCTACAGTACAGTACAGTAGACATCTCTACACTATCTACAGTACAGTACAGCAGACATCTCTACACTATCTACAGTACAGTAGACATCTCTACACTATCTACAGTACAGTAGACATCTCTACACTATCTACAGTACAGTACAGTAGACATCTCTACACTATCTACAGTACAGTACAGCAGACATCTCTACACTATCTACAGTACAGTAGACATCACTACACTATCTACAGTACAGTAGACATCACTACACTATCTACAGTACAGTACAGTAGACATCACTACACTATCTACAGTACAGTAGACATCTCTACACTATCTACAGTACAGTAGACATCTCTACACTATCTACAGTACAGTACAGTAGACATCACTACACTGTCTACAGTACAGTACAGTAGACATCTCTACACTATCTACAGTACAGTAGACATATCTACACTATCTACAGTACAGTACAGTAGACATCACTACACTGTCTACAGTACAGTACAGTAGACATCACTACACTGTCTACAGTACAGTACAGTAGACATCTCTACACTATCTACAGTACAGTAGACATATCTACACTATCTACAGTACAGTAGAGATCTCTACACTATCTACAGTACAGTACAGCAGACATCACTACACTATCTACAGTACAGTAGACATATCTACACTATCTACAGTACAGTAGAGATCTCTACACTATCTACAGTACAGTACAGTAGACATCACTACACTATCTACAGTACAGTACAGTAGACATCACTACACTATCTACAGTACAGTAGACATCTCTACACTATCTACAGTACAGTAGACATCTCTACACTATCTACAGTACAGTACAGTAGACATCTCTACACTATCTACAGTACAGTAGACATCTCTACACTATCTACAGTACAGTAGACATCTCTACACTATCTACAGTACAGTACAGTAGACATCTCTACACTATCTACAGTACAGTACAGTAGACATCTCTACACTATCTACAGGACAGTACAGTAGACATCTCTACACTATCTACAGTACAGTACAGTAGACATCTCTACACTATCTACAGTACAGTACAGTAGACATCTCTACACTATCTACAGTACAGTAGACATCACTACACTATCTACAGTACAGTACAGTAGACATCTCTACACTATCTACAGTACAGTACAGTAGACATCACTACACTATCTACAGTACAGTACAGCAGACATCTCTACACTATCTACAGTACAGTACAGTAGACATCTCTACACTATCTACAGTACAGTAGACATCTCTACACTATCTACAGTACAGTAGACATCTCTACACTATCTACAGTACAGTACAGTAGACATCTCTACACTATCTACAGTACAATACAGTAGACATCACTACACTATCTACAATACAGTACAGTAGACATCTCTACACTATCTACAGTACAGTAGACATCTCTACACTATCTACAGTACAGTAGACATCTCTACACTATCTACAGTACAGTACAGTAGACATCTCTACACTATCTACAGTACAGTACAGTAGACATCTCTACACTATCTACAGTACAGTAGACATCTCTACACTATCTACAGTACAGTAGACATCTCTACACTATCTACAGTACAGTACAGTAGACATCACTACACTGTCTACAGTACAGTACAGTAGACATCTCTACACTATCTACAGTACAGTAGACATATCTACACTATCTACAGTACAGTACAGTAGACATCACTACACTGTCTACAGTACAGTACAGTAGACATCACTACACTGTCTACAGTACAGTACAGTAGACATCTCTACACTATCTACAGTACAGTAGACATATCTACACTATCTACAGTACAGTAGAGATCTCTACACTATCTATAGTACAGTACAGCAGACATTACTACACTATCTACAGTACAGTAGACATATCTACACTATCTACAGTACAGTAGAGATCTCTACACTATCTACAGTACAGTACAGTAGACATCACTACACTATCTACAGTACAGTACAGTAGACATCTCTACACTGTCTACAGTACAGTACAGTAGACATCACTACACTATCTACAGTACAGTACAGTAGACATCTCTACACTATCTACAGTACAGTAGACATCACTACACTATCTACAGTACAGTAGACATCACTACACTATCTACAGTACAGTAGACATCACTACACTATCTACAGTACAGTAGACATCACTACACTATCTACAGTACAGTACAGTAGACATCACTACACTATCTACAGTACAGTAGACATCACTACACTATCTACAGTACAGTACAGTAGACATCACTACACTATCTACAGTACAGTACAGTAGACATCTCTACACTATCTACAGTACAGTAGACATCACTACACTATCTACAGTACAGTACAGTAGACATCACTACACTATCTACAGTACAGTAGACATCACTACACTATCTACAGTACAGTACAGTAGACATCACTACACTATCTACAGTACAGTAGACATCTCTACACTATCTACAGTACAGTAGACATCACTACACTATCTACAGTACAGTAGACATCTCTACACTATCTACAGTACAGTAGACATCTCTACACTATCTACAGTACAGTAGACATCTCTACACTATCTACAGTACAGTACAGTAGACATCACTACACTATCTACAGTACAGTACAGTAGACATCACTACACTATCTACAGTACAGTACAGTAGACATCTCTACACTATCTACAGTACAGTACAGTAGACATCACTACACTATCTACAGTACAGTACAGTAGACATCACTACACTATCTACAGTACAGTACAGTAGACATCTCTACACTATCTACAGTACAGTACAGTAGACATCACTACACTATCTACAGTACAGTACAGTAGACATCACTACACTATCTACAGTACAGTACAGTAGACATCTCTACACTATCTACAGTACAGTAGACATCTCTACACTATCTACAGTACAGTAGACATCACTACACTATCTACAGTACAGTACAGTAGACATCACTACACTATCTACAGTACAGTACAGTAGACATCTCTACACTATCTACAGTACAGTACAGCAGACATCTCTACACTATCTACAGTACAGTAGACATCTCTACACTATCTACAGTACAGTAGACATCTCTACACTATCTACAGTACAGTACAGTAGACATCTCTACACTATCTACAGTACAGTACAGCAGACATCTCTACACTATCTACAGTACAGTAGACATCACTACACTATCTACAGTACAGTAGACATCACTACACTATCTACAGTACAGTACAGTAGACATCACTACACTATCTACAGTACAGTAGACATCTCTACACTATCTACAGTACAGTAGACATCTCTACACTATCTACAGTACAGTACAGTAGACATCACTACACTGTCTACAGTACAGTACAGTAGACATCTCTACACTATCTACAGTACAGTAGACATATCTACACTATCTACAGTACAGTACAGTAGACATCACTACACTGTCTACAGTACAGTACAGTAGACATCACTACACTGTCTACAGTACAGTACAGTAGACATCTCTACACTATCTACAGTACAGTAGACATATCTACACTATCTACAGTACAGTAGAGATCTCTACACTATCTACAGTACAGTACAGCAGACATCACTACACTATCTACAGTACAGTAGACATATCTACACTATCTACAGTACAGTAGAGATCTCTACACTATCTACAGTACAGTACAGTAGACATCACTACACTATCTACAGTACAGTACAGTAGACATCACTACACTATCTACAGTACAGTAGACATCTCTACACTATCTACAGTACAGTAGACATCTCTACACTATCTACAGTACAGTACAGTAGACATCTCTACACTATCTACAGTACAGTAGACATCTCTACACTATCTACAGTACAGTAGACATCTCTACACTATCTACAGTACAGTACAGTAGACATCTCTACACTATCTACAGTACAGTACAGTAGACATCTCTACACTATCTACAGTACAGTACAGTAGACATCTCTACACTATCTACAGTACAGTACAGTAGACATCTCTACACTATCTACAGTACAGTACAGTAGACATCTCTACACTATCTACAGTACAGTAGACATCACTACACTATCTAAAGTACAGTACAGTAGACATCTCTACACTATCTACAGTACAGTACAGTAGACATCACTACACTATCTACAGTACAGTACAGTAGACATCACTACACTATCTACAGTACAGTACAGTAGACATCTCTACACTATCTACAGTACAGTAGACATCACTAAACTATCTACAGTACAGTACAGTAGACATCACTACACTATCTACAGTACAGTACAGTAGACATCTCTACACTATCTACAGTACAGTAGACATCTCTACACTATCTACAGTACAGTAGACATCACTACACTATCTACAGTACAGTAGACATCACTACACTATCTACAGTACAGTGGACATCTCTACACTATCTACAGTACAGTACAGTACAGTAGACATCTCTACACTATCTACAGTACAGTACAGTAGACATCTCTACACTATCTACAGTACAGTACAGTAGACATCACTACACTATCTACAGTACAGTAGACATCTCTACACTATCTACAGTACAGTAGACATCACTACACTATCTACAGTACAGTAGACATCTCTACACTATCTACAGTACAGTAGACATCTCTACACTATCTACAGTACAGTACAGTAGACATCACTACACTATCTACAGTACAGTAGACATCTCTACACTATCTACAGTACAGTAGACATCACTACACTATCTACAGTACAGTAGACATCTCTACACTATCTACAGTACAGTAGACATCTCTACACTATCTACAGTACAGTAGACATCTCTACACTATCTACAGTACAGTACAGTAGACATCACTACACTATCTACAGTACAGTACAGTAGACATCACTACACTATCTACAGTACAGTACAGTAGACATCTCTACACTATCTACAGTACAGTACAGTAGACATCACTACACTATCTACAGTACAGTACAGTAGACATCACTACACTATCTACAGTACAGTACAGTAGACATCTCTACACTATCTACAGTACAGTACAGTAGACATCACTACACTATCTACAGTACAGTACAGTAGACATCACTACACTATCTACAGTACAGTACAGTAGACATCTCTACACTATCTACAGTACAGTAGACATCTCTACACTATCTACAGTACAGTAGACATCACTACACTATCTACAGTACAGTACAGTAGACATCACTACACTATCTACAGTACAGTACAGTAGACATCTCTACACTATCTACAGTACAGTACAGCAGACATCTCTACACTATCTACAGTACAGTAGACATCTCTACACTATCTACAGTACAGTAGACATCTCTACACTATCTACAGTACAGTACAGTAGACATCTCTACACTATCTACAGTACAGTACAGCAGACATCTCTACACTATCTACAGTACAGTAGACATCACTACACTATCTACAGTACAGTAGACATCACTACACTATCTACAGTACAGTACAGTAGACATCACTACACTATCTACAGTACAGTAGACATCTCTACACTATCTACAGTACAGTAGACATCTCTACACTATCTACAGTACAGTACAGTAGACATCACTACACTGTCTACAGTACAGTACAGTAGACATCTCTACACTATCTACAGTACAGTAGACATATCTACACTATCTACAGTACAGTACAGTAGACATCACTACACTGTCTACAGTACAGTACAGTAGACATCACTACACTGTCTACAGTACAGTACAGTAGACATCTCTACACTATCTACAGTACAGTAGACATATCTACACTATCTACAGTACAGTAGAGATCTCTACACTATCTACAGTACAGTACAGCAGACATCACTACACTATCTACAGTACAGTAGACATATCTACACTATCTACAGTACAGTAGAGATCTCTACACTATCTACAGTACAGTACAGTAGACATCACTACACTATCTACAGTACAGTACAGTAGACATCACTACACTATCTACAGTACAGTAGACATCTCTACACTATCTACAGTACAGTAGACATCTCTACACTATCTACAGTACAGTACAGTAGACATCTCTACACTATCTACAGTACAGTAGACATCTCTACACTATCTACAGTACAGTAGACATCTCTACACTATCTACAGTACAGTACAGTAGACATCTCTACACTATCTACAGTACAGTACAGTAGACATCTCTACACTATCTACAGTACAGTACAGTAGACATCTCTACACTATCTACAGTACAGTACAGTAGACATCTCTACACTATCTACAGTACAGTACAGTAGACATCTCTACACTATCTACAGTACAGTAGACATCACTACACTATCTACAGTACAGTACAGTAGACATCTCTACACTATCTACAGTACAGTACAGTAGACATCACTACACTATCTACAGTACAGTACAGTAGACATCACTACACTATCTACAGTACAGTACAGTAGACATCTCTACACTATCTACAGTACAGTAGACATCACTAAACTATCTACAGTACAGTACAGTAGACATCACTACACTATCTACAGTACAGTACAGTAGACATCTCTACACTATCTACAGTACAGTAGACATCTCTACACTATCTACAGTACAGTAGACATCACTACACTATCTACAGTACAGTAGACATCACTACACTATCTACAGTACAGTGGACATCTCTACACTATCTACAGTACAGTACAGTACAGTAGACATCTCTACACTATCTACAGTACAGTACAGTAGACATCTCTACACTATCTACAGTACAGTACAGTGGACATCTCTACACTATCTACAGTACAGTACAGTGGACATCTCTACACTATCTACAGTACAGTAGACATCTCTACACTATCTACAGTACAGTACAGTGGACATCTCTACACTATCTACAGTACAGTACAGTAGACATCTCTACACTATCTACAGTACAGTAGACATCACTACACTATCTACAGTACAGTAGACATCTCTACACTATCTACAGTACAGTAGACATCTCTACACTATCTACAGTACAGTAGACATCACTACACTATCTACAGTACAGTAGACATCTCTACACTATCTACAGTACAGTACAGTAGACATCTCTACACTATCTACAGTACAGTAGACAT
Organism: Salvelinus fontinalis; assembly: GCF_029448725.1. NCBI lineage: Eukaryota > Metazoa > Chordata > Actinopteri > Salmoniformes > Salmonidae > Salvelinus > Salvelinus fontinalis. The sequence goes on along the minus strand of NC_074691.1, from coordinate 27,039,623 downwards.
CTCTACACTATCTACAGTACAGTACAGTACAGTAGACATCTCTACACTATCTATAGTACAGTAGACATCACTACACTATCTACAGTACAGTACAGTACAGTAGACATCTCTACACTATCTATAGTACAGTACAGTACAGTAGACATCTCTACACTATCTATAGTACAGTACAGTACAGTAGACATCTCTACACTATCTATAGTACAGTACAGTACAGTAGACATCTCTACACTATCTATAGTACACTACAGTACAGTAGACATCTCTACACTATCTATAGTACAGTACAGTACAGTAGACATCTCTACACTATCTATAGTACAGTAGACATCACTACACTATCTACAGTACAGTACCGTACAGTAGACATCTCTACACTATCTATAGTACAGTAGACATCACTACACTATCTACAGTACAGTACAGTACAGTAGACATCTCTACACTATCTATAGTACAGTACAGTGGACATCTCTACACTATCTACAGTACAGTACAGTAGACATCTCTACACTATCTACAGTACAGTACAGTGGACATCTCTACACTATCTACAGTACAGTACAGTAGACATCACTACACTATCTACAGTACAGTAGACATCACTACACTATCTACAGTACAGTAGACATCTCTACACTATCTACAGTACAGTAGACATCTCTACACTATCTACAGTACAGTACAGTAGACATCACTACACTATCTACAATACAGTAGACATCTCTACACTATCTACAGTACAATACAGTAGACATCACTACACTATCTACAGTACAGTAGACATCTCTACACTATCTACAGTACAGTACAGTAGACATCACTACACTATCTACAGTACAGTAGACATCTCTACACTATCTACAGTACAGTACAGTAGACATCACTACACTATCTACAATACAGTAGACATCTCTACACTATCTACAGTACAATACAGTAGACATCACTACACTATCTACAGTACAGTAGACATCTCTACACTATCTACAGTACAGTACAGTAGACATCACTACACTATCTACAGTACAGTACAGTAGACATCACTACACTATCTACAGTACAGTAGACATCACTACACTATCTACAGTACAGTAGACATCACTACACTATCTACAGTACAGTAGACATCACTACACTATCTACAGTACAGTACAGCAGACATCACTACACTATCTACAGTACAGTACAGTGGACATCTCTACACTATCTACAGTACAGTACAGTAGACATCTCTACACTATCTACAATACAGTAGACATCACTACACTATCTACAGTACAGTACAGTAGACATCACTACACTATCTACAGTACAGTACAGCAGACATCACTACACTATCTACAGTACAGTACAGTGGACATCTCTACACTATCTACAATACAGTACAGTAGACATCACTACACTATCTACAGTACAGTAGACATCACTACACTATCTACAGTACAGTAGACAGTACTACACTATCTACAGTACAGTAGACATCACTACACTATCTACAGTACAGTAGACATCACTACACTATCTATAGTACAGTAGACATCTCTACACTATCTACAGTACAGTACAGTAGACATCACTACACTATCTACAGTACAGTAGACAGTACTACACTATCTACAGTACAGTAGACATTACTACACTATCTACAGTACAGTAGACATCTCTACACTATCTACAGTACAGTACAGTACAGTAGACATCTCTACACTATCTATAGTACAGTACAGTACAGTAGACATCTCTACACTATCTATAGTACAGTACAGTACAGTAGACATCTCTACACTATCTATAGTACAGTACAGTACAGTAGACATCTCTACACTATCTATAGTACAGTACAGTACAGTAGACATCTCTACACTATCTATAGTACAGTACAGTACAGTAGACATCTCTACACTATCTATAGTACAGTAGACATCACTACACTATCTACAGTACAGTACCGTACAGTAGACATCTCTACACTATCTATAGTACAGTAGACATCACTACACTATCTACAGTACAGTACAGTACAGTAGACATCTTTACACTATCTATAGTACAGTAGACATCTCTACACTATCTACAGTACAGTACAGTGGACATCTCTACACTATCTACAGTACAGTACAGTAGACATCTCTACACTATCTACAGTACAGTACAGTGGACATCTCTACACTATCTACAGTACAGTACAGTAGACATCACTACACTATCTACAGTACAGTAGACATCACTACACTATCTACAGTACAGTAGACATCTCTACACTATCTACAGTACAGTAGACATCTCTACACTATCTACAGTACAGTACAGTAGACATCACTACACTATCTACAATACAGTAGACATCTCTACACTATCTACAGTACAATACAGTAGACATCACTACACTATCTACAGTACAGTAGACATCTCTACACTATCTACAGTACAGTACATTAGACATCACTACACTATCTACAGTACAGTAGACATCTCTACACTATCTACAGTACAGTACAGTAGACATCACTACACTATATACAATACAGTAGACATCTCTACACTATCTACAGTACAATACAGTAGACATCACTACACTATCTACAGTACAGTAGACATCTCTACACTATCTACAGTACAGTACAGTAGACATCACTACACTATCTACAGTACAGTACAGTAGACATCACTACACTATCTACAGTACAGTAGACATCACTACACTATCTACAGTACAGTAGACATCACTACACTATCTACAGTACAGTAGACATCACTACACTATCTACAGTACAGTACAGCAGACATCACTACACTATCTACAGTACAGTACAGTGGACATCTCTACACTATCTACAGTACAGTACAGTAGACATCTCTACACTATCTACAATACAGTAGACATCACTACACTATCTACAGTACAGTACAGTAGACATCACTACACTATCTACAGTACAGTACAGCAGACATCACTACACTATCTACAGTACAGTACAGTGGACATCTCTACACTATCTACAATACAGTACAGTAGACATCACTACACTATCTACAGTACAGTAGACATCACTACACTATCTACAGTACAGTAGACAGTACTACACTATCTACAGTACAGTAGACATCACTACACTATCTACAGTACAGTAGACATCACTACACTATCTATAGTACAGTAGACATCTCTACACTATCTACAGTACAGTACAGTAGACATCACTACACTATCTACAGTACAGTACAGTAGACATCACTACACTATCTACAGTACAGTACAGTAGACATCTCTACACTATCTACAGTACAGTAGACATCTCTACACTATCTACAGTACAGTACAGTAGACATCACTACACTATCTACAGTACAGTAGACATCTCTACACTATCTACAATACAGTACAGTAGACATCTCTACACTATCTACAGTACAGTAGACATCTCTACACTATCTACAGTACAGTAGACATCTCTACACTATCTACAGTACAGTAGACATCTCTACACTATCTACAGTACAGTACAGTAGACATCTCTACACTATCTACAGTACAGTACAGTAGACATCTCTACACTATCTACAGTACAGTACAGTAGACATCTCTACACTATCTACAGTACAGTACAGTAGACATCTCTACACTATCTACAGTACAGTAGACATCACTACACTATCTACAGTACAGTACAGTAGACATCTCTACACTATCTAAAGTACAGTACAGTAGACATCACTACACTATCTACAGTACAGTACAGTAGACATCACTACACTATCTACAGTACAGTACAGTAGACATCTCTACACTATCTACAGTACAGTAGACATCACTAAACTATCTACAGTACAGTACAGTAGACATCACTACACTATCTACAGTACAGTACAGTAGACATCTCTACACTATCTACAGTACAGTAGACATCTCTACACTATCTACAGTACAGTAGACATCACTACACTATCTACAGTACAGTAGACATCACTACACTATCTACAGTACAGTGGACATCTCTACACTATCTACAGTACAGTGGACATTTCTACACTATCTACAGTACAGTACAGTAGACATCTCTACACTATCTACAGTACAGTACAGTAGACATCTCTACACTATCTACAGTACAGTACAGTGGACATCTCTACACTATCTACAGTACAGTACAGTGGACATCTCTACACTATCTACAGTACAGTAGACATCTCTACACTATCTACAGTACAGTACAGTGGACATCTCTACACTATCTACAGTACAGTACAGTAGACATCTCTACACTATCTACAGTACAGTAGACATCACTACACTATCTACAGTACAGTAGACATCTCTACACTATCTACAGTACAGTAGACATCTCTACACTATCTACAGTACAGTAGACATCACTACACTATCTACAGTACAGTAGACATCTCTACACTATCTACAGTACAGTACAGTAGACATCTCTACACTATCTACAGTACAGTAGATATCTCTACACTATCTACAGTACAGTACAGTAGACATCTCTACACTATCTATAGTACAGTAGACATCACTACACTATCTACAGTACAGTACAGTACAGTAGACATCTCTACACTATCTATAGTACAGTACAGTACAGTAGACATCTCTACACTATCTATAGTACAGTACAGTACAGTAGACATCTCTAAACTATCTATAGTACAGTACAGTACAGTAGACATCTCTACACTATCTATAGTACAGTACAGTACAGTAGACATCTCTACACTATCTATAGTACAGTACAGTACAGTAGACATCTCTACACTATCTATAGTACAGTAGACATCACTACACTATCTACAGTACAGTACAGTACAGTAGACATCTCTACACTATCTATAGTACAGTAGACATCACTACACTATCTACAGTACAGTACAGTACAGTAGACATCTCTACACTATCTATAGTACAGTAGACATCTCTACACTATCTACAGTACAGTACAGTGGACATCTCTACACTATCTACAGTACAGTACAGTAGACATCTCTACACTATCTACAGTACAGTACAGTGGACATCTCTACACTATCTACAGTACAGTACAGTAGACATCACTACACTATCTACAGTACAGTAGACATCACTACACTATCTACAGTACAGTAGACATCTCTACACTATCTACAGTACAGTAGACATCTCTACACTATCTACAGTACAGTACAGTAGACATCACTACACTATCTACAATACAGTAGACATCTCTACACTATCTACAGTACAATACAGTAGACATCACTACACTATCTACAGTACAGTAGACATCTCTACACTATCTACAGTACAGTACAGTAGACATCACTACACTATCTACAGTACAGTAGACATCTCTACACTATCTACAGTACAGTAGACATCTCTACACTATCTACAGTACAGTACAGTAGACATCACTACACTATCTACAATACAGTAGACATCTCTACACTATCTACAGTACAATACAGTAGACATCACTACACTATCTACAGTACAGTAGACATCTCTACACTATCTACAGTACAGTACAGTAGACATCACTACACTATCTACAGTACAGTACAGTAGACATCACTACACTATCTACAGTACAGTAGACATCACTACACTATCTACAGTACAGTAGACATCACTACACTATCTACAGTACAGTAGACATCACTACACTATCTACAGTACAGTACAGCAGACATCACTACACTATCTACAGTACAGTACAGTGGACATCTCTACACTATCTACAGTACAGTACAGTAGACATCTCTACACTATCTACAATACAGTAGACATCACTACACAATCTACAGTACAGTACAGTAGACATCACTACACTATCTACAGTACAGTACAGCAGACATCACTACACTATCTACAGTACAGTACAGTGGACATCTCTACACTATCTACAATACAGTACAGTAGACATCACTACACTATCTACAGTACAGTAGACATCACTACACTATCTACAGTACAGTAGACAGTACTACACTATCTACAGTACAGTAGACATCACTACACTATCTACAGTACAGTAGACATCACTACACTATCTATAGTACAGTAGACATCTCTACACTATCTACAGTACAGTACAGTAGACATCACTACACTATCTACAGTACAGTAGACAGTACTACACTATCTACAGTACAGTAGACATCACTACACTATCTACAGTACAGTAGACATCACTACACTATCTACAGTACAGTAGACATCACTACACTATCTACAGTACAGTACAGTAGACATCACTACACTATCTACAGTACAGTACAGTAGACATCTCTACACTATCTACAGTACAGTAGACATCTCTACACTATCTACAGTACAGTAGACATCACTACACTATCTACAGTACAGTACAGTAGACATCACTACACTATCTACAGTACAGTACAGTAGACATCTCTACACTATCTACAGTACAGTAGACATCTCTACACTATCTACAGTACAGTAGACATCTCTACACTATCTACAGTACAGTACAGTAGACATCACTACACTATCTACAGTACAGTAGACATCTCTACACTATCTACAGTACAGTACAGTAGACATCTCTACACTATCTACAGTACAGTAGACATCTCTACACTATCTACAGTACAGTACAGCAGACATCACTACACTATCTACAGTACAGTACAGTGGACATCTCTACACTATCTACAGTACAGTACAGTAGACATCTCTACACTATCTACAGTACAGTAGACATATCTACACTATCTACAGTACAGTAGACATCTCTACACTATCTACAGTACAGTAGACATCTCTACACTATCTACAGTACAGTAGACATCTCTACACTATCTACAGTACAGTAGACATCTCTACACTATCTACAGTACAGTAGACATCTCTACACTATCTACAGTACAGTAGACATCTCTACACTATCTACAGTACAGTACAGTAGACATCACTACACTATCTACAGTACAGTAGACATCTCTACACTATCTACAGTACAGTAGACATCTCTACACTATCTACAGTACAGTAGACATCTCTACACTATCTACAGTACAGTACAGTAGACATCACTACACTATCTACAGTACAGTAGACATCACTACACTATCTACAGTACAGTAGACATCTCTACACTATCTACAGTACAGTAGACATCTCTACACTATCTATAGTACAGTACAGTAGACATCTCTACACTATCTATAGTACAGTACAGTCCAATAAGTTCAAAGAAATTGTCAGCCAGACTCCGGCTAGCTCAGCCAGATCCCTCCGCTCTGTCATGTAAAATAATTCAGTACACTCTCCTCTCCTCTCCCTCCACCTTCCCTCCCTCCCTCCTCCCCGTCCATCCGAAGAAAGATATTTCTCGCTCTCCTCCAATGTAAATCCCTTCAACACACCCTCCCTCCTTCTTCCCTCCCTCCCCCTTCATTTCCTTCCTCCTCCCTCCCCCTTCATTTCCTTTCTCCTCCCTCCCTTCCTCCCACTTTACCTCCCTCTTTCCTCTGTAATGTTTAACACTTCAAAACCTGACCAAGCCCTTTGAGCCTGTTCTGCAGAAGCTGCTCTAGCTCACCTGGTCTCGTACTGTAGTTTGTGATGTCATGGTGAAACAGTTACCATACAGTATGCTGATGATGATGACACTACCAGACAGAGAACAGGCCACGCTCTGTCTCTCTCTCTGTCTCTCTGTCTCTTTTACTCTTTTTCTCTTTCTCTCTATTTCTCTCTGTCTCTCTTTGACTTAGACAAGGCTTCAGAGTAACAGTCCTTTTGAGCTTGTGGAAAATTCTTGCTGTGGAGAATTACATTTATAATGTTAGTCATTTAACAGATGCTCTTATCCAGAGCCAGTTACAGTTAATGAATTCATCTTAAGATAGTTAGATGGGACAACCACATATCACAGTCATACTAAGTACACTTCTCCTCAGTAAAGTAGCTATCAGCAAGGTCAGAGCTAGAAAGGGGGAAAAAGTGTGAGTGTTAGACTGCCACCCCCGTGCTTCACAGTTGGGATGGTGTTTTCAGCTTGCAAGCCTCCCCCTTTTCCCTCCAAACATAACAATAGTCATTATGGCCAAACAGTTCTATTTTTGTTTCATCAGACCAGAGGACATTTCTGCAAAAAGTACAAACTTTGTCCCCATGTGCAGTTGCAAACCGTAGGCTGGCTTTTTTATGGCGGTTTTGGAGCCGTGGCTTCTTCCTTGGTGAGCGGCCTTTCAAGTTATGCCGATATAGAACTCGTTTTACTGTGGATATAGATACTTTTGTACCTGTTTCCTCCAGCATCTTCACAAGGTCCTTTGCTGTTGTTCTGGGATTGATTTGCATTTTTCGCACCAAAGTACATTCATCTCTAGGAGACAGAACGTGTCTCCTTCCTGAGCGGTATGACGGCTGCGTGGTCCCATGGTTGTCACGTTCCTGACCTATTTCTGTTAGTTTGTTGTATGTGTTAGTTGGTCAGGACGTGAGTTTGGGTGGGCTGTCTATGTTTTCTGTTTCTATGTTGGTTTTGGGTGACCTGATATGGCTCTCAATTAGAGGCAGGTGTTTTTCATTTCCTCTGATTGAGAGTCATATTAAGGCAGGTATGTTCACACTGTTTGTTTGTGGGTGATTGTCTTCCGTGTCTGTGTCTGCACACCACACGGGACTGTTTTCGGTTTGTTTTGTACATCGTTCTTTTGTGTAGTCTATTTTCCCTGTTCGTGCGTTCTTCGTGTTATTTGTAAGTTCGTATTGTTCAGGTCTGTCTACACATTTGTTTTTGTTATTTTGTAGTTTATTCAAGTATAGTTCGTGTCATTGTTTCGTCGTGTCTAATAAATCATTATGTATTCAACACCCGCTGCGTTTTGGTTCAATCCATGCTCCTCCTCATCCGAGGAGGAGGAATCTGACAATGATCGTTACAGAATCACCCACCAAACCCGGATCAAGCAGCGGGTTAACGGACAGCGCACAAAACAGGATTTCTGGTCTTGGGAGGAGATCATGGAAGGAAAAGGACCATGGGCTAAAGTTGGAGGTAATCGCCGCCCATGGGAACAGCTGGAGGCAGCTCGGAGAGCGCAGGAAACCGGAGAGAGGAACCGGTGTTATGAGGGGTCTCGTCTAGCACGGAAGCCCGAAAAGCCTTTGAGTACTACCCAAAAATTTCTTGGGGGGAGGGTAAGAGGTAGTGGGCCAAGGGCAGGTAGGAGACCCGCGCCCACTTCCCAGGCTAACCGTGGAGAGCTGGAGTACGGGCAGACACCGTGTTACGCAGTAGAGCGCACGGTGTCTCCTGTACGTGTGCATAGCCCAGTGCGGGTTATTCCACCTCCCCGCACTGGTAGGGCTAGATTGAGAATTGAGCCAAGTGCCATGAAGCCGGCTCTACATATCTTGCCACCAGTACGTCTCCTTGGGCCGGCTTACATGGCACCAGCCTTACGCATGGTGTCCCCGGTTCGCCTACATAGCCCGGTGCGGGTTATTCCACCTCCCCGCACTGGTCAGGCGACAGGGAGCATTCAGCCAGGTAAGGTTGGGCAGGCTCGGTGTTCAAGTGAGCCAATACGCCTGCACGGTCCGGTATTTCCGGCGCTACCTCCCCGCCCCAGCCCAGTACCACCAGTGCCTACACCACGCACCAGGCTTCCAGTGCGTTTTCAGAGCCCTGTTCCTCCTCCACGCACTCTCTCTATGGTGCGTGTCTCCAGCCCAGTGCCTCCAGTTCCGGCACCACGCACTAAGCCACCTGTGCGTCTCCAGAGCCCTGTACACACTGTTCCTTCTCCCCGTACTCATCCTGATGTGCGTGCACTCAGCCCGGTGCCACCAGTGCCGGTACCACACACCAGGCAAATAGTACGCTTTGAGAGTCCAGTGTGCCCTGTCCCTGCTCCCCGCACTAGGCTTGAAGTGCGTGTCTCCAGTCCGGTACCTCCAGTTCCGGCACCACGCACCAGGCCTACAGTGCGTCTCAGCCGGCCAGAGTCTGCCCAACGGCGCCTGAACTGTCCGTCTGCCAAGCGCCGCATGAACTGCTCGTCTGTATTGAGCCTTCAAAGCCGCCCGTCTGCCATGAGCCTGCAAAGCCGCCCGTCTGCCATGAGCCTACAGAGCCTTCCGCCGGACTGGAGCCGCTAGAGCCTTCCGCCAGACAGGAGCCGCTAGAGCCTTCCACCAGACAGGAGCAGCCAAAGCCTTCCGCTAGACAGGATCAGTCTGAGCCATCCGTCTCCGCAGCGCCATCTGAGCCATCCGTCTCCGCAGCGCCATCTGAGCCATCCGTCTCCGCAGCGCCATCTGAGCCATCCGTCTCCGCAGCGCCATCTGAGCCATCCGTCTCCCCAGCGCCATCTGAGCCATCCGTCTCCCCAGCGCCATCTGAGCCATCCGTCTCCCCAGTGCCGTCTGAGCCATCTGTCTGTCCCAAGCCATTAGAGCCGCCCGTCTGTCCCGAGCCGTCAGAGCCGATAGTCAGTCAGGAGCCGCTAGAGCCAGTCGTCAGTCAGGATCTGCCAGAGCCGCCAACCAGACAGGATCTGCCAGAGCCGCCAACCAGACAGGATCTGCCAGAGCCGCCAACCAGACAGGATCTGCCAGAGCCGTCAGACAGTCATGAGCTGCCCTACAGTCATGAGCTGCCCTACAGTCATGAGCTGCCCTCCAGTCATGAGCTGCCCTCCAGTCATGAGCTGCCCTCCAGTCATGAGCTGCCCTCCAGTCATGAGCTGCCCTCCAGTCATGAGCTGCCCTACAGTCATGAGCTGCCCTACAGCCATGAGCGTCCAGAGCCGTCAGCCAGCCATGAGCGTCCAGAGCCGTCAGCCAGCCATGAGCGTCCAGAGCCGTCAGCCAGCCATGAGCGTCCAGAGCCGTCAGCCAGCCATGAGCGTCCAGAGCCGTCAGCCAGCCCGGAGCTGCCAGTAATCCAGAACTGCTCCTCAGTCCAGAGCTGTCTCTCTGTCCGGAGCTGCCTTTCAGTCCGGAGTTGCCCCTCTATCCTGAGCTGCCCCTCTATCCTGAGCTATCTCTTTATCCTAAGCTACCTCTCTATTCTGAGCTACCTCTCTATCTCGACCTACCTCGCTGTCCTGAGCTACCTTGTCTTGGTGTTGACCCTTATATTAGGTGCGTGGAGAAAGAGGGTGGTCATTCTAAGGGGGAGATGTAAGCTGGGATTGACTATGGTGGGGTGGGGACCTCGCCCAGAGCCTGAGCCACCACCGTGGTCAGATGCCCACCCAGACCCTCCCCTAAACTTTGTGCTGGTGCGCCCGGAGTTCGCACCTTAAGGGGGGGGTTATGTCACGTTCCTGACCTATTTCTGTTAGTTTGTTGTATGTGTTAGTTGGTCAGGACGTGAGTTTGGGTGGGCAGTCTATGTTTTCTGTTTCTATGTTGGTTTTGGGTGACCTGATATGGCTCTCAATTAGAGGCAGGTGTTTTTCATTTCCTCTGATTGAGAGTCATATTAAGGCAGGTGTGTTCACACTGTTTGTTTGTGGGTGATTGTCTTCTGTGTCTGCACACCACACGGGACTGTTTTCGGTTTGTTTTGTACATCGTTCTTTTGTGTAGTCTATTTTCTCTGTTCGTGCGTTCTTCGTGTTATTTGTAAGTTCGTATTGTTCAGGTCTGTCTACACATTCGTTTTTGTTATTTTGTAGTTTATTCAAGTATAGTTCGTGTCATTGTTTCGTCGTGTCTAATAAATCATTATGTATTCAACACCCGCTGCGTTTTGGTTCAATATATGCTCCTCCTCATCCGAGGAGGAGGAATCTGACAACGATCGTTACAATGGTGTTTATACTTGCGTACTATTGTTTGTACACATGAACGTGGTACCTTCAGGCATTTGGAAATTGCTCCCAAGGATGAACCAGACTTGTGGAGGTCTACAATGTTTTTTCTGAGGTCTTGGCTGATTTCTTTAGATTTTCCCATGATGTCAAGCAAAGAGGCACTGCGTTTGAAGGTAGGCCTTGAAATACATCCACAGGTACATCCCCAATTGACTCAAATTATGTCAATTAGCCTATCAGAAGCTTCTAAAGCCATGACATCATTTTCTGGAATTTTCCAAGCTGTTTAAAGGCACAGTCAACTTAGTGTATATACATTTCTGACCCACTGGAATTGTGATACAGTGAGTTATTTGTGAAAAGTCTGTTTGTTAACAATTGTTGGAAAAATTACTTGTGTCATGCACAAAGTAGAGGTCCTAACTGACTTGCCAAAACTATAGTTTGTTAACAAGAAATTTGTGGAGTGGTTGAAAAACGAGTTTTAATGACTCCAACCTAAGTGTATGTAAACTTCCGACTTCAACTTTATGTCTTGTTGGCCTAGTACAAAGGGCCAGTTGGCAGTTTCTCCGGCAACTATATTTCTATAATTATTCTGTAATACAGTGTCTAATAACAATAAGACCATATTATTTAATGGGGTGGCTTGTCTCTGCTGGTTATAACCTTGTGTGATGTGTTACACGTTCAGGAGTTGTTTGTTGTAGAAAGTGAACATGTATTTTTAGAGGTGGCTGTTCTGATTATTGTAGAAAGTGAACATGTATTTTTAGAGGTGGCTGTTCTGATTATTGTAGAAAGTGAACATGTATTTTTAGAGGTGGCTGTTCTGATTATTGTAGAAAGAGGGAGGGAACGTTTCTGTTCCATTCAGTGTCATTATTTCACAGTATTACAGACCATCAAAGTTGCTAGTCCAGAATAGTAGTGTTACTGATCCTACACATTGGACCTGTGAATGGCAGGCTTTTTACACCATGTAGGAGGGAATAGTCTGCAGAGGAGCTGGAATGTTCAGTTGACTTGTAATTTAGGAACACGTCAACTTTCAATTGGTGCTGCTCATTTGAATTCCAAACCGTTCTCAATGCATATGAGTCATTGAAAAGTATTGATTTAAAGTTGTTGGTTTGTTAAACAAGAACTCTCTTCACTTATCGGCCTTTAGTTATAATTCAACTTTATTATTACGTTTTGAGAATAATTAATTGTCACTTGGCAGAACTTCGGAATTAATACATGTATCAATTCATTCGACCCCCAGTTAACCTTTGCCACCACTCACCGCCAAGCTTCTGCTCAGAATGCTGAGGTGGATTTGGAATTTAAAATGCAGAGATGAATTTTAAGTGGATTTTTTAAATTCTCCAATAAAATCCCCCTCGAGACACCAGTTAGAACCTCCACTGTTAAACTGACATTAAGATCAAGTTATGTTCTCCGTTAAGTGCTCAATATTGACGTTGGGAGTTTATGCAGCATTTAAAGGTCACACTTTATTTGGATCGTCCAGATAGTCCATCAGTAGATGCTCTACAGATGGTCATACTATTAACAAACTATCTGTTGATAAGCAAATGCTTGCTAGGTTAGGGTTAGGGCTAGGTTTAGAATAAGGGTTAGGGCTAGGTTTAGAATAAGGGTTAGGGCTAGGTTTAGAATAAGGGTTAGGGCTAGGTTTATAATAAGGGTTAGGGCTAGGTTTAGAATAAGGGTTAGGGCTAGGTTTAGAATAAGGGTTAGGGCTAGGTTTAGAATAAGGGTTAGGGCTAGGTTTAGAATAAGGGTTAGGGCTAGGTTTAGAATAAGGGTTAGGGCTAGGTTTAGAATAAGGGTTAGGGCTAGGTTTAGTATAAGGGTTAGGGCTAGGTTTAGAATAAGGGTTAGGGCTAGGTTTAGAATAAGGGTTAGGGCTAGGTTTAGAATAAGGGTTAGGGATAGGTTTAGTATAAGGGTTACGGCTAGGTTTAGGATAAGGATTAAGGTTAGGGTTAGGGTTAGTATATAGTTAGTTGAAATGTTACTAATAGCCTGTAGATAGTCCATCTGTAGATGTTCTATAGACTATCCAAATAAAGTGTTTCCCATTTAAATGCCCATTGCAGTAAAAATACTGTTTTTCCTGTGTTTTGAATCATATTGTACAACAGCTGATTAAACTAACACTGTAAAAGTGTGAAAAATGTGATCAGTGTTATTTCCTGATAGATGCTGACATAAGTTTTTGCATGGGTGGAGCTTGCCTGGTGTAATCACCAGGTGGTAAAAGTTAATAGACCAATAACAAAGAGAGTTCCAAAACTCTCTGCCAATAACAGCTAGTTTTCAGCTTACATCCCTCCCATTCGGCCCATCAAATTAGGTTCCTCACTCAGACCACTCACAGACAATCCTGTCAAAGTTGTTGCTTGAGAAAGTTTTTCTAAAAAACTATTTTTGTAGATTTTTTTACCATTTCATTGGAAAACTATTACTAATTGATTCCATTTTTTTGTTCTGATTTACAGTATTTAATTAATACTCACAGTTGACAAGACTGAATGATGCAGAATGCACAGTTACATTTAGACAAGATAGATACAATATTCAGTTAAAGAGGTCCTAGCGTACAATAAATTATCATTTAAAAAGTCACATTTGGTTATTCAAAAGTCTGATGGTAGTGGCTTTGGTAGAATTTTTCTGCCTGTTTGTCCTTGCATTGATGCTGGACAATTGGTTCTGGTTGCGGAGGACTCTGCCAGTGCTGTCTCCCCTTCTCTGTGATCATGACATGACGCACCAACCTCACAAGCTTCTACATGATCTGCTACCACAGAGAAGGGGAGACAGCACTGGCAGGGCAGCCCCCCCCCCGCACCTCTCTGTTTCAGAGGGGTTGGGTTAAATGAGGAAGACACAACTCAGTTGAATGCATTCAGTTGTACAACTGACTTTCCATTCCCTTTCCCTTCGTGACGGTAGTGGTGGAAGGGTCAGTGGGATTATCATTATCCCAGAAACCCTAGACCCACTAGGGTTTTATACCGCCACGACAGATCCACAGATGATGCAATCTCTATTGCACTCCAAACTGCCCTTTCCCACCTGGACAAAAGGAACACCTATGTGAGAATGCTATTCATTGACTACAGCTCAGTGATCAACACCATAGTGCCCTCAAAGCTCATCAATAAGCCAAGGACCCTGGGACTAAACACCTCCCTCTGCAGCTGGATCCTGGACTTCCTGACAGGCCGCCACCAGGTGGTGAGGGCAGGTTGCAACACATCCGCAGCGCTGATCCTCAATACAGGGGCCCCTCAATGGTGCGTGCTCAGTCCCCTCCTGTACTCCCTGTTCACTCATGACTGCACGGCCAGGCACGACTCCAACACCATCATTAAGTTTGACAACGACGAGACAGCCTATAGGGAGGAGGTCAGAGTCCTGGCCGTGTGGTGCCAGCCATACAACCTCTCCCTCAACGTGATCAAGACAAAGGAGATGATTGTGGAATACAGTAAAAAAGAGGACCGAGCACCACCCCATTCTCATCGACTGGGCTGTAGTGGAGCAGGTTGAGAGCTTCAAGTTCCTTGGTGTCCACATCACCAACAAACTAACATGGTCCAAGCACACCAATACAGTCGTGAAGAGGGCACAACAAAACCTATTCCCCCTCAGGAGACTGAAAAGATTTGGCATGGGTCCTCAGATCCTCAAAAGGTTCTACAGCTGCACCATCGAGAGCATCCTGACGGGTTGCATCACTGCCTGGTGTGGCAACTGCTCGGCCTCCGACTGCAAGGCACTACAGAGGTTAGTGCGTACGTCCCAGTACATCACTGGGGCCAAGCTTCCTGCCATCCAGGACCTCTATACCAGGCGGTGTCAGAGGAAGGCTCTAAAAATTGTCAAAGACTCCAGCCACACTAGTCATAGACTGTACCGGAGCGCCAAGTCTAGGTCGAAGAGGGTTCTAAACAGCTTCGACCATCAAGCCACAAGACTCCTGAATATCTAATCAAATGGCTACCCAGACTATTTGTTTTGCCCCCCCCCCCCCCCCCCCCTTTTACACTGCTGCTACTCACTGTTATTATCTATGCATAGTCAATTTAATAACTCTTCCTACATGTACATATTACCTCAATTACCTCGACAAACCGGTGCCCCCGCACATTGACTCTGTACCGGTACCCCCCTGTATATAGTCTCGCTATTGTTATTTTACCGCTGCTTTAATTACTTGTTACTTTTATTTCTTATTCTTATTCATTTTTTTTACTGCATTGTTGGTTAGGTGCTCGTGAGAAAGCATTTCAATGTATTCGGAACATGTGACTAATAAAATTTGATTTGATGTCTGTTTCTTGCTTGCCCTTTTTCTGTATCCAGTGCAGCTTGCTGCTTCTTACTATTACAGTAGTTACAGGAATGTACTTAATTGTTACCCAGAAATGATTTGATATTGAGATAAAAACATCTGCATTTGGCCTTTAATGCATTGCCTCCTAATTGAAACTCATGATGTAGGTTCAATTGTGGTGTAGATTATGTCTCAATTGAAGCATGGTTGAAGCATGGAACTAGCAATCATTTTTTTTAATCCTTATTTTACCAGCTAAGTTGACTGAGAACACATTCTCATTTACAGAATGAGCCATTTGAAGCTGGGAATGATTAGGTGGCCATGATGGTATGAGGGTCAGATTGGGAATTTAGCCAGGACACCGAGGTTTACACCACTACTCTTATGATAAGTGCCATGGGATATTTCGTGACCACAGAGAGTCAGGGCACCTGTTTAACGTCCCATCAGAAAGACGGCACCTTACACAGGGCAATGTCTCCCATCACAAAAGGGTTGTGGGTTCGATTCTTTTGTGTGCCTTAATGTGTTAGCTGTAAGTCACAGATAAAAGTATCTGCTAAATGAACATATTATATTGAATATCAGGCGGTAGAAGCTGCTTTTGTTAAGAGTTGGCCTAAGGCAGGGTTTTCCAAACTAGGGGTAGAAACCCCATGCAGGGTCGCCTGATTTGATTTGCGCTTGATTCATAGAACCCAGGGTTAAGTCAGTAACCTCCGGTAGCCACTAGTTGTGGTTGTAATAAACAAAGCGGATTCTGTTTTCTTCCTACAGTTGTGACTCAATCTTTTGAATGGTTTAAGCTACAAAATGTTATGACCCCATCACTGAAATATAAGACTCTCAGGAACACGTACAGTTGAAGTCGGAAGTTTACATACACCTCAGCCAACACCTTAGCCAAATACATGTAGACTCAGTTTTTCACAATTCCTGACATTTAATCCTAGTAAAAATTCCCTGTCTTAGGTCAGTTAAGATCACCACTTTTTTTAAGAATGTGAAATGTCAAAATAATAGTAGAGATAATGATTTATTTCTGCTTGTATTTCGTTCATCACATTCCCAGTGGGTCAGAAGTTTACATACACTCAATTAGTATTTGGTAGCATTGCCTTTAAATTGTTTAACTTGGGTCAAACGTTTCGGGTAGCCTTCCACAAGCTTCCCACAATAAGTTGGGTGAATTTTGGCCTATTCCTCCTGACAGAGCTGGTGTAACTGAGTCAGGTTTGTATACCTCCTTGCTCGCACATGCTTGTTCAGTTCTGCTGACACATTTTTTTATAGGATTGAGGTCAGAACTTTGTGATGGCCACTCCAATACCTTGACTTTGTTGTCCTTAAGCCATTTTGCCACAGCTTTGGAAGTATGCTTGGTGTCATTGTCCATTTGGAAGACCCATTTGCGACCAAGCTTTAACTTCCTGACTGATGTCTTGAGATGTTGCTTCAATATATCCACATAATTTTCCACATAAGGTCCCCCAGTCCCTTCTGCAGCATAACATCCCCACAACATGATGCTGCCACCCCTGTGCTTCACGGTTGCGATGGTGTTTTTCAGCTTGCAAGCCTTCCCCTTTTTCCTCCAAACATAACAATGGTCATTATGGCCAGTTGCAAACCGTAGTCTGGCTTTTTTATGGCGGTTTTGGAGCAGTGTCTTCTTCCTTGCTGAGTGGCCTTTCAGGTTATGTCGATATAGGACTCGTTTAACTGTGGATATAGATACTTTTGAACCTGTTTCCTCCAGTATCTTCACAAGGTCCTTTGCTGTTGTTCTGGGATTGATTTGCACTTTTTGCATCAAAGTATGTTCATCTCTATGAGACAGAACGCGTCTTCTTCCTGAGCGGTATGACGGCTGCGTGGTCCCATGTTGTTTATACTTGCGTACTATTGTTTGTACAGATGAACGTGGTACCTTCAGGCATTTTGAAATTGCTCCCAAGGATGAACCAGACTTGTGGAGGTCTACAATGTTTTTTCTGGGATCTTGGCTGATTTCTTTAGATTTTCCCATAATGTCAAGCAAAGAGGAACTGAGTTTGAAGGTTGGCCTTGAAATACATCCACAGGTACACCCCCAATTAACTCAAATGATGTCAATTAGCCTATCAGAAGCTTCTAAAGCCATGACATCATTTTCGGGAATTTTCCAAGATGTTTAAAGGTACAGTCAACTTAGTGTATGTAAACTTCTGACCCACTGGAATTGTGATACAGTGAGTTATTTGTGAAATAATCTGTCTGTTAACAATTGTTGGAAAAATGTATTGTGTCATGCACAAAGTAGAGGTCCTAACTGACTTGCCAAAACTATAGTTTGTTAACAAGAATTTTGTGGAGTGGTTGAAAAACTATTTTTTATGACTCTAACCTAAGTGTATGTAAACTTCCGACTTCAACTGTACATAAGTACTGTTTCCCTCTACTATGCCCACAAGCCATTAGAACCGAGTGGACAAGACCAAGCACTAAATCACATGGGGGGGAAAGTAAATTATTTTCGACACAGAAGATCATACAACATTATTGCCTGGTGATCTTCTGAACCCAATACCTTTCTGATGCATTTCAGTCACTTCAAACCATACGGTCTTCAGATTGAAATTCTGTCAAAAGTACTGTCAGACTGATTTGTAATAGACTGTCATAGTCCAAATTAAAAAGTAAACATTGGCTGTTGATTACATAACTTTCTTTACATGGTGGGGTCACAAAAAACATTTGATATCAAAATGGGGTCGCAGGCCAAACTAGTTTGGGAACCCCTGGCCTAAGCCTTTGTTGAAAAATACATATCCTGATTCATACTGTCATATGGAATCACTCAAAGCCCTTAAGCATTTGACTTTCTGAACCTCTCTGACCGTGTCTGGCCATATCTAACCGTGTGGTATCTTTCCTCTGCAGGGACCCCGAAAAGCTTTCTGCAATATCACATTATGGAGATGATTATTGGCAACACTTGAGGCGGCTCTGAGCCTGACCGCATGTCACCGTCTCTGTCTGAGTTTGACCGTGTGTGACCGTGTGGTCTCTCTCTTATCTGTAGGGACCCTGAACGCGCTCCTGAGACAGAAGGGTCAGGCAGCAACAGAGGAGCCCACCTGGTCACTGAGCGGTAACCAAGGCGACCACTGGAAACAGGCCAAAGTTAGCATCCACCCAACCGCCTCTTTCCAGGTGAGTAAAACCTTGTGTGATTGGATGATTCGAGAGTCAGTCAGGGGAAGAATCCACAACTTAAAGTCTATGTCTATAACAGCGATCTCTGTCATATCTCTCTTTTTCTCCCACCTCAGGTGGCGCTGGAGGGTATCCGAGGTCCTGGTATTGAGGGGGATATCGCTATTGATGACATCACCCTGGAGGAGGGAGAGTGTAGAGATCTACCGGCCGTTAGTGAGTACAGAAACATAAGAGGAGTTTATCCCTAGTTGCTCATCTAAAGATGGTTGTATGTTTAACACCCTGATGGATAAGATAAGGCTTTGGGAGAGGGTAAGATCATCTTACAAGTGTGCCTCGAGTTACTTTTTGCTGCACCTGCGATAACATTAGCAAAACTGTGTATTCGACCAAAACACTTTGATTTGATTTCAGATGCTTATCTAAGGTCAGTTCTCAAGTCAGTTAAGGTTTTGGGGAAGACATAGTAAGCTGGTTGTAGATCTGTTCTGTCTCTCAATTCATTTTAAGAGGCTTTATTGACATGGGAACATATGTTTACATTGCTAAAGCAAGTGAAATAGATCATAAACAAAAGTGAAATAAACAATAAAAACTAACAGTAAACATTACACTCAAAAAAGTTCCAAAAGATTATTATGTCTTTGCACAGTGTTGTAATGTTGTAATGATGTGCAAACAGTACAAAAGGGAAAATAAGTCATCATATATATAGGTTGTATTTATAATGGTGTTTGTTCTTCACTGGTTGCCCTTTTCTTGTGGCAACAGGTCACAAATCTTCTGCTGTGATGGCACACTGTGGTATTTCACTGAGTCTGTACATAGTCAAATATTTCCTTAATTTTGGGTCGTCACAGTGGTCAGGTATTCTGCCACAATGTACTCTCTGTTCTGGGCCAAATATAATTCTAGTTTGCTCAGTTCTTGTAAATTCTTTCCAATGTGTCAAGCAATTATCTTTTTGTTTTATCATGAATTGGTTGGGTTTAATTGTGTTGCTGTCCTGGGGCTCTGTGGGGTCTGTTTGTGTTTGTGAACAGAGCCCCAGGACCAGCTTTCTCTTCTCCATGTTCACCTCTCTGTAGGTGATGGCTTTGTTATGGAAGGTCTGGGAATCTCTTCCTAGGTGGTTGTAGAATTTAACGGCTCTTTTCTGGATTTTGATCATTAGAGGGTATCGGCATAATTCTGCTCTGCATACATTATTTGGTCTTTTACGTTGTACACAGAGGACATTTTTGCGGAGTTCTACATGCGAAGTCTCAATTTGGTGTATCTCCCATTTTGTGAATTCTTGGTTGGTGAGTGGACTACAGACCTCACAACCAATAAAGGGCAATGGGTTCTATAACTGATTCAATTCTATTTAGCCAGATCAAAATTTGATGTTGAATTTCATGTTCCTTTTGATGGCATAATAGACCCTTCTTGCCTTGTCTCTCAGATTGTTCACAGCTTTGTGGAAGTTACCTGTGGCAATAATGTTTAGGCCAAGGTATGTATAGTTTTTTGTATGCTCTAGGGCAACAGTGTCTAGATGGAATTTGTATTCGTGATCCTGGCAACTGGACCTTTTTTGGAACACTATTATTTTTGTCTTACTGAGATTTACTCTCAGGGCCCAGGTCTGACAGAATCTGTGCAGAATATCTAGGTGCTGCTGTAGGCCCTACTTGGTTGGTGACAGAAGCACCAGATAATCAGCAAACAGTAAACATTTGACTTCAGATTCTAGTAGGATGAGAACGGGTGCTGCAAACTGCTCTCGTGCCCTCGCCAATTCATTGATATATACAGTATGTTGAAGAGGTTTGGGCTTAAGCTGCATCCCTGTCTCACCCCCCAGCCCTGTGGAAAGAAATGTGTGTGTTTTTTGACAATTCTAACTACACACTTGTTGTTTGTGTACATGGATTTTATCATGTTGTTTGTTTTCACCCCAACAACACTTTCCATCAATTTGTATAGCAGACCCTCATGCCAAATTGAGTTAAAAGTTTTTTTAAATCAACAAAGAATAAGACGACTTTGCCTTTATTTTGGTTTGTTTGTGAATACGTGGTCTGTCATACGGTAATTTGGTAAAAGCCAATTTGACATTTGCTCAGTACATTGTTTTAGCTGAGGAAATGTACGATTCTACTGTTAATGATAATGCAGAGGATTTTCACAGGGTTGCTGTTGACGCATATCCCCCGGTAGTTATTGGGGTCACTTTTGTAGATTGGGATGATCAGTCCTTGGTTCCAAATATTGGAGAATATGCCAGAGCTGAGGATGATGTTAAAGAGTTTAAGTACGGCCAATTGTAATTTGTGGTCTGTATATTTTATCATTTCATTGAGGATACCATCAGCCCCACAGGCCTTTTTGGGTTGGAGGGTTTGTATTTTGTCCTGTAATGTAATTGGAGAATCCAGTGGGTTCTGGTCATCTTTAATAGTTTATTCTAAGATTTGTATTTGATCTTGTATATGTTTTTTCTGTTGTTCTTTGTTATAGAGCCAAAAGGATTGGAGAAGTGGTTTATCCATACATCTCCATTTTGGATAGATAACTCTTCGTGTTGTTGTTGCTTCCAATTTTCTAAGAACTGGTTAGATTCTATGGATTCTTCAATTACATTGAGCTGATTTCTGACGTGCTGTTCCTTCTTTTTCCGTAGTGTATTTCTGTCTTGTTTTAGTGATTGTTTTAGTGAGGCGTAGGCTCAGGTTTTCTGGGTCTCTATGTTTTTGGTAGAATAGGTTTCTCAATTTCTTTCTTAGGTTTTTGCATTCTTTATCAAAACATTTGTCATTGTTGTTAATTTTCTTAGGTTGTCTGCTTGAACTTTTTTTATTTGATAGGGAAGCTGAGAGGTCAAATATACTGTTTAGGTTTTCTACTGCCAAGTTTACACCTTCACTATTACAGTGAAACCTTTTGTCCAGGAAATTGTCTAGAAGGGATTGAATTTGTTGTATCCTAATTTTTTTTGGTAGATTTCCACACCACTATTTTCCTTCCATCTATACCATTTGTTAATATTATTCAGTTCCTTTGGCTTTGATGCCTCATGATTGTGCATAGCTCCGTTCAAGTAGAGTGTGATTTTGCTGTGATCTGATAGGGGTGTCAGTGGACTGACTGTGAACGCTCTAAGGGAATCTGGGTTTAGGTCAGTAGTCTACAGTACTACTGTCAAGAGATGAGCTATAGGTGTACCTACCATGGGAGTCCCCTCGAAGCCTACCATTGACTATGTATATACCCAGCTTGCGACAGAGCTGCAGGAGTTGTGACCTGTTTTTGTTGGTTATGTTGTCATAGTTGTATCTAGGGGGGCATATGGAGGAGGGAATGCTGTCACCACCAGGCAGGTGTTTGTCCCCCTGTGTGCTGAGGGTGTCGGGTTCTTGTCCAGTTCAGGCATTTAGGTAGCCACAGACTAGTACATGTCCCTGGGCCTGGAAATTGTTGATCTCCCCCTCTAGGATGGAGAAGCTGTCATCGTTAAAGTAGGTGATTCTAGTGGGGGGATATAGGTGGCACTTATGAGGAAATTTTTCTCTTTTGAGATAATTTCGTTATTCATTTCTAGCCAGATGTAAAATGTTCCTGTTTTGACTAATTTAATAGAGTGGGTTAGGTCTGCTCTATACCAAATTTGCATACCCCCTGAGTCTCCTTGTTTTACACCTTGTAGTTTGGTGGATGGGACTACCAGCTCTCTGTAACCTAGAGGGCAACCAGTCTTTATGCCCTCTAGTGAGGGCAACCAATCTCCTTTATACCATGTTTCTTGTAGGATGACAATGTCTATATTTCCAATTTCTTTGAGGAAGTCTGGGTTCCTGCTCTTTAGGCCAAAGGCAGATGACCTCAGGCCATGTATATTCCAGGATGAGATTGTCACGTTCCTGACCTTATTTCCTTTGTTTAGTCTTTGTTTAGTTGGTCAGGACTGTCACGATCGTGTGGTGGATTGACGGACCAAAATGCAGCACTTGGAAAATAAGCCATCTTCTTTTATTATAACAACACGAAGATGAACACGAACAAAACACTTTAACAAAACAACAAAACGACCGTGAAGCTACAAACGTTGTGCACAAACATAACAGGCTACAAACGTTCTTACATAGACAATTACCCACACCTAATGAGAGCCTATGGCTACCCTAAATAAGGCTCCCAATCAGAGACAACCGAAATCAGCTGTCTCTAATTGGGAACTCATTCAGGTAACCATAGACTCCCCTAGAATACTAACCACCATAGACAATGCTAAACATCTACACTCAACACAAAACCATATCCTACACCCATTAACCCCTTTACCAAATAAACACCCAAAACAACAAAACATAAACATTCCCCATGTCACACCCTGACCTAACTAAAATAATAAAGAAAACAAAGAATAATAAGGCCAGGGCGTGACATAACCCCCCCCTTGAGGCGCGAACTCCGGGCGCACCATACACAGTCTAGGGGAGGGTCTGGGTGGGCTCCCCTCCACGGTGGCGGCTCCGGCTCTGGTCGTAGTCCCCACGTCACCACAGTACCTAACCACCTCCTAAGCTTCCTCCACACGACCCCCCTCCACATTAACCCCATTGCATTAAGGGGGAGTTCCGGACTAAGGGACAGCTCCGGACTAAGGACCAGTACCAGGGTAAGGGGCAGTACCAGGGTCAGGGGCAGTACCAGGATAAGGGGCAGTACCAGGGTAAGGGGCAGCACCAGGGTAAGGGGCAGCACCAGGGTAAGGGGCAGCACCAGGGTAAGGGGCAGCACCAGGGTAAGGGGCAGCTCCAGGGTAAGGGGCAGCTCCGGACTGAGGGACTGCAGCTCCGGACTGAGGGACTGCAGCTCCGGACTGAGGGACTGCAGCTCCGGACTGAGGGACGGCCCATGGCTGGCTAACTGATCTGGCTGCTCATGGCTGGCTGACGGATCTGGCTGCTCATGGCTGGCTGACGGATCTGGCTGCTCATGGCTGGCTGACGGATCTGGCTGCTCATGGCTGGCTGACGGATCTGGCTGCTCATGGCTAGCTGACGGATCTGGCTGCTCATGGCTAGCTGACGGATCTGGCTGCTCATGGCTAGCTGACGGATCTGGCTGCTCATGGCTAGCTGACGGATCTGGCTGCTCATGGCTAGCTGACGGATCTGGCTGCTCATGGCTAGCTGACGGATCTGGCTGCTCATGGCTAGCTGACGGATCTGGCTGCTTATGGCTAGCTGACGGATCTGGCTGCTCATGGCTAGCTGACGGATCTGGCTGCTCATGGCTGGCTGACTGATCTGGCTGCTCCTGTCTGGTTGGCGGCTCTGGCAGATCCTGTCTGGTTGGCGGCTCTGGCAGATCCTGTCTGGTTGGCGGCTCTGGCAGATCCTGTCTGACGGACGGCTCTAGCGGCTCCTGTCTGGCTGGCGGCTCTAGCGGCTCCTGTCTGGCGGACGGCTCAGTGGGCTCATGGCAGACGGGCGGCTTTGCAGGCTCATGGCAGAAGGGCGGCTTTGCAGGCTCATTGCAGAAGGATGGCTCAGATGGCGCTGGGGAGACGGATGGCTCAGATGGCGCTGGGGAGACGGATGGCTCAGATGGCGCTTGGCAGACGGGCATTTCAGTCATTGCTGTGCAGACGGCAGACTCCTGCCGGCTGAGGCGCACTGTAGGCCTGGTGCGTGGTGCCGGGACTGGTGGCACCGGGCTGGGGACACGCATCTCAGGGCTAGTGCGGGGAGCAGGAACAGGGCATACTGGACCCTGGGAACGCACATTAGGCCTAGTGCGTGGTGCCGGAACTGGTGGTACCGGGCTGGGGACACGCAACTCAGGGCTAGTGCGGGGAGCAGGAACAGGGCATACTGAACCCTGGGGACGCACATTAGGCCTAGTGCGTGGGGCCGGAACTGGTGGTACCGGACTGGGGACACGCATCTCAGGGCTAATGCGGGGAGCAGCAACAGGGCACACTGGACTCTCAAGGCGTACTATAGGCCTTGTGCGTGGTACCGGTACTGGTGGTACCGGGCTGAGGACCCGCACATCAGGGCGAGTACGGGGAGAAGGAACAGTGCGTACAGGACTCTGGAAACACACAGAGGGCTTGGTGCGTGGTGTAGGCACTGGTGGTAATGTGCTGGAGACACGCACCACAGGGCTAGTACGTGGAGGAACAACAGGGCTCTGGAGACACCCAGGAAGCTTGATGCGTGGTGTAGGCACTGGTGGTAATGGGCTGGAAACACGCACCTCAAAGCTAGTACAGGGAGCAGGAACAGTGCGTAAAGGGCTCTGGGGACGCACCTTAGACCTAGTGCTTGGTGCCGGAACTGGTGGTACAGGGCTGGGGACATGCATCTCAGGATGAGTGCACAAAGTAGAAACAGGACACACCGGGTTGTGAAGGTGTACTGGAGACCTGGTGTGTACAGCCGGCATCAAATCTTCCCGAACTTTAACACGATTTTCAGGCTGAGTACGAGGAACTGACACAGGTGGCATCGGACAGCTAATACGCTCCTCAGAAAGAATGCATTGCATACTCTGCCAAACCAACAGCTCTCTCTCTTCACTCTCCTCCAATTTCGTCAACAACTCTTCGAATGTCTCATAATCTCCCCTTCGTTCACTCTCCTCCAATCTGTCCAATAATTCCTCGACACACTCAGACTCACCCCTCAACTTCGCCGACTGCTCCAAGTGCCCCCCTCCAAAAATTTTTTTGTGCTGTCTCTTGGGCTTCCTCCCGTGTCGCCTTGCTGCCTCTATCCCTGCCTTGGGGCAGTGATATTCCCCTGGCTGTGACCAGGGTCCTCTCCCGTCTAGAATTTCCTCCCAACTCCAGAAATCCTTTGGTGGTAGGTCCTGTTGCCGCCTTCCATGCCGCTTGGTCCTATGGTGGGTAATTCTGTCACGATCGTGTGGTGGATTGACGGACCAAAATGCAGCACTTGGAAAATAAGCCATCTTCTTTTATTATAACAACACGAAGATGAACACGAACAAAACACTTTAACAAAACAACAAAACGACCGTGACGCTACAAACGTTGTGCACAAACATAACAGGCTACAAACGTTCTTACATAGACAATTACCCACACCTAATGAGAGCCTATGGCTACCCTAAATAAGGCTCCCAATCAGAGACAACCGAAATCAGCTGTCTCTAATTGGGAACTCATTCAGGTAACCATAGACTCCCCTAGAATACTAACCACCATAGACAATGCTAAACATCTACACTCAACACAAAACCATATCCTACACCCATTAACCCCTTTACCAAATAAACACCCAAAACAACAAAACATAAACATTCCCCATGTCACACCCTGACCTAACTAAAATAATAAAAAAAACAAAGAATAATAAGGCCAGGGCGTGACAAGGACGTGAGCTGGGTGGGCATTCTATGTTTTGTGTTTCTATGTTGGTTTTGTTGTTTGGCCTAATATGGTTCTCAATCAGAGGCAGGTGTTTGTCATTGTCTCTGATTGGGAACCATATTAAGGTAGCCTGTTTTCACTGTTTGTTTGTGGGTGATTGTTCCTGTTCGTGTGTTCATCTGTTCTGTGTTCCCATGTTCAGGACTGTAGCGTTTTCGGTTCCTTCTGTCAGTTTGTTGTTTTTGTTCGTCGTTTAAATATCTTAATTAAAATTATGGATTATCATCACGCTGCATTTTGGTCCTCCTCTCTTTCACCCGAAGACAGCCATTAGAGATAGTAAAAGCTTCCTGTTCCATAGTGTCTAGTGTTGTTTTCGTGTGGTTTAGGCCCAGACCATCACAGTAGGTATGAGCAGAGCATGTTGAGCATCTGATACATACCTCTTAGGTTGCAGGATGGGGCTTGGAAGGGTGCATTAGTGGGGGTTGGGCCTGTTGCTCTGCTCACGGCCTGGGCATATGTCCTGCTGTCATGTTGAGGTCCTTGCCAGAGGGGCGAGGGGCATTGGGTTTGCAGAAGAGGCATAGGTTTTTTTATGGGGGGGGGGCCTATATAGGGTGTGGTCAGGGTTTGCTTGGGGTCGTCTTAGCTGGTTGGGGTGTGGCTGGTGATGTTGTGGTGTGGGTGCAGGTCCTTCGGGAGGGGGTCTTGCAGAGGTGCTTTCTCTCGCTCTCTCTTTTTCGCTCTCTCTGTCTCAGGAGGGCCAATTCTAACCGGCAGCTATAGTGTCTTTCAAAAAAGAGAGGGGTGGGGTTGCCATAGCAACATGGCTGTAATCACATGAATGATAGCCGTCCCGACCAAACGGAGCGACGGAACGAGCGACAGTCCGCGGGGAGGGGATCACTGTAATTGCAGACAAGGAGGAACAAACAGAGAGAGAGAGAGAACAAAAATAGAAAAGCATGACAGGTAATGGCCTGCAATTGACGAGGCGGCCATATTGACAAGATAGGAGGAGGAGAAGGAGGACTGTGTTGCTCACTGCAGGAGGGAGAGGAAGTCTGATTAAAGTCAGCTTCTAAATGGACACACACTCTCTCTCTCACACACAAACACACCACAAACTCCTGGGAAATAAACATGTTAGTTTGAATTTGATTTGAAGTTAACAGATTGAAAGAGTGTTGATAGATTTTTCTGGGAATTGAATAAAGGGAATCACTTGTGAACCATTGTAACGAACCTCTCTACAATTTGTAATATTGCTTTTTTGTCAAATGAATACATTCCTACTTACTTGTTCTCACAACACCTGTGTTACTTAACTAGAAAAGCAAAACTGAGAAATTAATTACACAATCAGACTTTGAGCTGTCGCTATGAATAAGATTTTGAGCATAACTGGTCACTATTTCAACATCTACTATGTAAAACAAAATATGTCAAACAAAATATCTCCAGTTACAATATCCAGGAGTAATATCTTAATAAACTAAAGTAAACTAAACAATATCCAGTCAAGCGCAACCAATCTACTGGCAGTAGTTTCAGACAATGTTTGTCTGCAGTGTATCTGGCTCCATTATCATTCAGATCACTTTAATCACTTCATTAGTAGTTAAGGAGTTAGTTTCCCAGGTCGAGGACAGACTCTCTCCATGCATTATGGATTTACCATCTCTCACCATGAATATTACATGATCCTGACTGCCACCATGGAAACAGCATGTGTTTTAATGAAAGTTCGTCTAATGTCTCATTTTAACTAAGAATTACTGGATATTATTACTGGAGATATTTTTGTGAGGGAACAGATTTCAGGGTCAAGATGATGCCAAATGTTATTGAACAAACGTGTAACTCTGTCTCCGCCCCCTTTAGATCTCAGATCCGCTGCCCCGTCTACATCTGCCCATATATGGCTGCTGACTGTCACCTTGGCGATGACATTCCGGTGGGGTCATAGGTGACCCTGCCCTGCGCCATCTGGCGGAGGCAAACGGGCCGAACCGGTCACGGGCCCGACCTCGGCCCTGGTGTCTATGTTATTGTACCCTCAGCATCCAATCACCAAAGATTCATGCATTCAGAAGGCGGCGGCGAGGGATTCCAAACACAGACCACCAAGAGGGACGAAAATCTTTAAAACAGATGAAAAAAAGGAAAAAAATACCACATAAAACATAATAAAATAAGCTCCGCAATTTTTTTTAAAGAGACAACTTTTCCAGAAAATTGCTCCCCATGCGCAGGATTGTGAGCACTGTTACGAGAGAGAAGCACAGCCAGGTGTTGAGACGCCTGGACTTTAGTGAGAGTGTTCACAAGCGCAGCGGGAGAACTATTTGTAAAGCACAAGAACAATTTTGCCAATCAGTTAGGAAACTTTAATTGAAAGGTAAGTGGGAATTGAGACATTGGTGACTTTTTGAAGAACAAAATGACTTTTCCCCGGCTTAAAAAAAACACATGGAATCGAAGCTTTTCTCTGTCTGTCTTATCTTTTTGGAGTTGCACCTGATACACATCAAGAACAATTTTCACTCTGCCCAGCCACCCTGACCTTCACACCTTGACATGTCTCTCTCTCTCTCTCTACTTGATGCTGTGCAGTAGAAAACAGAAACTCGGACAACATTTAGTTATCTATCCCAGCTCTCTCTCCCCTCTTACCCAGTAGCTGCCTAAGTATTTCACAACATTGTCCTCACCAGTCCAAGTGGCCAACAGAGGGTATATGAGGCCAAGTAAGCAGGCCCCAGTCAGATCCCAGGCAGACCCCAGGCAGGCCCCAGGCAGACCCCAGGCAGGCTCCAGACTCGGGGTCTGTAGGTTAGATGGAGAGGAGTAGGAGAGAGAGTTGAAGAGGGGTGTGCCATAGAGGTGGAAAGGTGTGGGGCATAGAGGTGGAGAGGGGTGTGCCATAGAGGTGGAGAGGTGTGGGGCATAGAGGTGGAGAGGTGTGGGGCATAGAGGTGGAGAGGGGTGTGCCATAGAGGTGGAGAGGTGTGGGGCATAGAGGTGGAGAGGTGTGGGGCATAGAGGTGGAGAGGGGTGTGCCATAGAGGTGGAGAGGTGTGGGGCATAGAGGTGGAGAGGAGAGGTGTGGGGCATAGAGGTGGAGAGTTGTGGGGCATAGAGGTGGAGAGGAGAGGTGTGGGGCATAGAGGTGGAGAGATGTGTGGCATAGAGGGGGAGAGGGGTGGGACATAGAGGTGGAGAGGGGTGGGGCATAGAGGTGGAGAGGGGTGGGGCATAGAGGTGGAGAGGGGTGGGTTAGAGGGTGGAGTGGGGTAGGAGAGAGAGTTGAAGAGAGGAGGGTTAGAGGGTGGAGTGGGGTAGGAGAGAGGTGGAGGAAGGGCTTTGGGGTTAGGACAGATGACCTGTATAGGGAGGTGGAGGTCTGTAGCAGTCAGAGAGAGGTGGGTGGAGATGGACAGACAGTCTGACAAACAGACAATTGAAGGCTAGGTGGAGGGCAGAGGGGAAAGGAGTGGAAGGTAGGAGTAGAGGATAGAGAGCAAAAAGGAAGGGTGGAAGACAGATGAGAAGAGAGGTGTCTCTGGTCTCCACCAGCCGGTCGAACCCTGCAGCTGAGGAACAGAAGCCACTTCCTGCCATGAAACAAAGTGCCTTCAGATCACAAACAACAGAACAGACCGAACTGTGAGCCTGGATGGTAACACCAAACACACCTATGATGATGATAGTGATGTTTCCACTGATGGGCTATTTTCTACATGTTTATTTTGCCCCACAAGTGCTGGTGGAAGGCATGCTTGCTCAAAGGGATTCAGTTGAAGGTGTGTGTGTGTGTGTGTGTGTGTGTGTGTGTGTGTGTGTGTGTGTGTGTGTGTGTGTGTGTGTGTGTGTGTGTGTGTGTGTGTGTGTGTGTGTGTGTGTGTGTGTGTGTGTGTGTGTGTGTGTGTGTGTGTGTGTGTGTGTGTGTGCGTGTTTTAGGGCAAGCTGGGGGATAGTCAGGCAGACCGGGGGGCCTAGGTCCCAGGACTATTGCAAGATGTCACAAACCAGGCAGTTGTGGCCGTTTCAATAAAGGAGTTAGTATAAATGGACAGGAGGGGTGAAAGCGATGGACTACAAAGAGAGGAAGGGCTGTGGAGTTTCTCAGAAAGACAGTCAGAGAACACATACTGTATGAGGACAAAGACAGTCGATTGATCGCCTCGCTGATTCCGAAAGAGTCTCCATCCCAGCCGAACTGACTTTTTTAAAGAAAAGAACAGAACTATTATTGAATTAAACATTGTGTTGTACAGGGAGTAAAAGATGCCGGTAGATGGAATACTGTAAGCCTCGCTGCCCCACACACCTCCACCATTTATATCAAACAATGGGAGAGAAAAATATGAATAATGATCATAATATTGATATTTTATTACTCTAGCGAGAATGTTTCTCTGCTTTTACACAAACTGTGAAGATTGCCTGTGGAAGATCTACATGAGACCCTCCATTACTTTAACCAGCTGGTTTTTAAAAACATATTGTAAAAAAAAAAAAAGACTAAAAGAATTTGAGAAAAATTCCATACATTGTTGGTTATGAAGAGAAAACAAAAACGTTTTGAGGACTTGTTGGTCTTGTTTCTTATATTTTTCTGTTGGGAAAATGATTTTAACTTCTTTTTATCTTCTTGTTGTCTCCCTTGCATTGCTGAAGTATCAAAAACGGATGATGGAAACATAAGACGTTAAACCTATTTGGTAATTGTATAACTTGTAAATGTAACGAAGCTCTATTATAAAGGTTTATGATCAATGTTTTATGTTGGAGAACTGGAAGCACAACATAGGTCTCAACATATAAAATGCAGTATATATGCACCTATATGTGACCTGCTCACACAAAGTCAGGCTTATAGACCCCCAGAAACATATTACACAATCATCGATAATAAATCACTTGTATTTTTTTACTCGTTACGTTGACATTCATACAGTGTTACCCATCCAAAGACACGAATGCAAATTCTGTGAAAAACTAACAGTCATAGATCATCAAGAATGAAACTTACGAGACAATTGTAGCCACCGAATTTGGCTGTTATTGAGTTGTAATTTGGTTGGTATTGTGACTTTTGATGCAGAAAGCATTTTTGTGATGCAAAGACAAAGTACTAGAAAAATACGCCTGGTTTGGTCCGAGCGGGTCGTGTACATGTGTGAGCATATGCAGTGTACAATAGGTGTGATAAGAAACAGATACATGGAAAAGAAGAAACAGATACATGGAAAAGAAGAAACACCATACATAAAAGTAAACCGAGCAGAATGATAGGCAGCCGTTAGAAAGCATCAATAACATCCTCTTATAAGGTGTATGTTATAGTTCCTAGCACATTATCACCTTTACATGTACTGTTCATGCTGTAGAGTCTGTTTGGTTTCACAAAGATGCCCAGATCATATTGAATGTAAATGAAAAATGAGTGTGCCATAATAATTGAGAATTGATTTAGGTTTTGAAGCTTACCTACGCCCTTTTTAAAAGACACATTCACACATATTACACTGTTATCTGTGAAATGATCCGTATCATTTTGCCATGCCTCATGTTGTTACAAAATATTTGTCAGAAGGTCAAATTTAGACCTGTTTATTGATTTCTTCTGACTTGGACGCAGACCTACTACTATACTTGGCAAACTCAACACATACTGTACTTCACTGAAATCACTATTGTCCATCATAACAGAAGGGCTTTGTCACATTGTGCCATTCTTCACCAGGTTTTAATATTATTATCTCCCAATGATATAATATATCACAGGAAGTGGTAACCATTACTACCCGCATCACTTCCTGTCACACTCGGTTTATGACATTGGGGTGTATCTCAGTACTCTGAAGTTGCTTCTTCCTCTTGTGTCTTCTCTCCTTCAACTGCTCTGATCTAAAAAAAAAAAAAACTTGGACAAGTCGAAGCGACATGGTGGATATTTGAGAATTTGACCATGTTGTAATTTCAGTGCAGAATGGTGTAAGAGGAGAGGAGGCCATTTTAGACTCCTGAGAGGTACCCTTGTCAATTGCTACATAAGGGTACCGAAGAGATGAAATTCTGTCGGGATGTTTCTGAGAGCTGTGCAACGATTACATTGCCTATGTTGCCAGCACCTTGTAATGGTGCCAGCACCTTGTAATAATTCTTCTCTGTTCTGTGCTCTATATATAATTAGGCTTCTTTTTCACTGTATTTCTTTGGATTTATCACCCATTTTGTGTGTCATACCTGCAACTAATGCTAAAATAAAGAAAAAAGATATTTTATGTTTGTGTTGTTGAATTAGTCCTGTTCTGGGTATGGGAGATGGGCATGCCTCTTTGTACCCCTTTGTATTTGCTACATGTGTAACTTCCTAAATTAGCACAATTTGTGTTGTCATTATACCCTTTACCTCATCTCCTCTTGACGATTCACAGTTTTGTTCTTGACACCATGTCCCAGCGGTTCCTCCAGTGATCACCTGTATTCAACTCAAAGAAATGGAAAACGAAAAGCTTTTGTGATCTGTGCAAATTGTTAGTTTCACCGAATGTCCCTGCTGTGTTTATGGCGCTGCAAATCACTGAGTTGAATTATAAGCTTGGGGGTAGCGTGGCTGGCTGTTGGGGGTTTAGCCAGGCGGCTCTTCCTCCAGCCCTCAGGGACAGGAGAAAATGAGTGATAATGGCGAAAAGGACAGTTGAGAGATATAGATGGAGGAATAACAACAAGTCTACTGTCAACTGAGAACTTGGATGAGAGCCAGAGGTTTTTAGGCCACAGTGCCCCAAGGGAATCCTAAGTCCTTCATTAAGTAACTGTTGAAAATACCACACGTCCTGAATTTGGTATTCAGGGTATAACCCTCCACCGCAATGTTGTGTTTGCAGAAAAACAAATTAACGTTTAATGCAAAGGGGAATTTTTTTTTCTATAATTGCAGAAATCCCTTTTAGGCATCTCTTGTCAGATAGTTTACACTGATGTGTTTGGGGGTTGAATGCAAAAAGAGTGCATTGCTGTT
Source organism: Salvelinus fontinalis (assembly GCF_029448725.1). Lineage (NCBI taxonomy): Eukaryota > Metazoa > Chordata > Actinopteri > Salmoniformes > Salmonidae > Salvelinus > Salvelinus fontinalis. The sequence continues at coordinate 27,005,843 of NC_074691.1, read as the reverse complement.
GGGTAGAGAATCTACCCTCATCATGAATACAGTATATGTCCTAATAAAAAAGGCTCTGGTCGTGTCCCCAGAAGGTTCAGGTTAACATCATGGTACGTACATAATGTGAAACATAGAATGTGATGCCATAATAAATTGTAGAAACCTAGGCAGACCTAGGTGTCCCCATAAGATATGTATTGGCCGTGTCCCCATAAGATATGTATTGGACGTGTCCCCATAAGATATGTATTGGCCGTGTCCTCATAAGGCATGTTTTGGCCGTGTCCCCATAAGATTTGTATTGGCCGTGTCCTCATAAGGCATGTTTTGGCCGTGTCCCCATAAGATTTGTATTGGCTGTGTCCTCATAAGGCAGGTTTTGGCCGTGTCCCCATAAGATATGTATTGGCCGTGTCCTCATAAGGCATGTTTTGGCCGTGTCCCCATAAGATATGTATTGGCCGTGTCCTCATAAGGCAGGTTTTGGCCGTGTCCTCATAAGGCAGGTTTTGGCCATGTCCCCATAAGGCAGGCTATGGCCCTGTCACCATAAGGCAGGCTTTGGCCGTGTCCCCATAAGGCAGGTTTTGGCCGTGTCCCCATAAGGCAGATTGCTTGTGAGAGCTATTGCTTCTTGTCTATTGTTTTGTTGTTGTTGTGTGTGATGCCCTGGGTAAACAGTGGGAGAGTGTTTTATTGTTTTGTTGTTGTTGTTGTGTGTGATGCCCTGGGTAAACAGTGGGAGAGTGTTTAATTGTTTTGTTGTTGTTGTGTGTGATGCCCTGGGGAAACAGTGGGAGAGAGTTTTATTGTTTTATTGTTGTTGTGTGTGATGCCCTGGGTAAACAGTGGGAGAGTGTTTTATTGTTTTGTTGTTGTCGTTGTGTGTGATGCCCTGGGGAAACAGTGGGAGAGTGTTTTATTGTTTTGTTGTTGTTGTTGTTGTGTGTGATGCCCTGGGTAAAGAGTGGGAGAGTGTTTTATTGTTTTGCTATTGTTGCGTGTGATGCCCTGGGTAAACAGTGGGAGAGTGTTTTATTGTTTTGTCGTTGTTGTGTGTGATGCCCTGGGTAAACAGTGGGAGAGTGTTTTATTGTTTTGTTGTTGTTGTTGTGTGTGATGCCCTGGGTAAACAGTGGGAGAGTGTTTTATTGTTTTGTTGTTGTTGTGTGTGATGCCCTGGGGAAACAGTGGAGAGTGTTTTATTGTTTTGTTGTTGTTGTGTGTGATGCCCTGGGTAAACAGTGGGAGAGTATTTTATTGTTTTGTTGTTGTTGTTGTGTGTGATGCCCTGGGTAAACAGTGGGAGAGTGTTTTATTGTTTGGTTGTTGTTGTTGTGTGTGATGCCCTGTGTAAACAGTGGGAGAGTGTTTTATTGTTTTGTTGTTGTTGTTGTTGTGTGTGATGCCCTGGGGAAACAGTGGGAGAGTATTTTATTGTTTTGTTGTTGTTGTGTGTGATGCCCTGGGTAAACAGTGGGAGAGTGTTTTATTGTTGTTGTTGTTGTTGTGTGTGATGCCCTGGGTAAACAGTGGGAGAGTGTTTTATTGTTTTGTTTTTGTTGCGTGTGATGCCCTGGGTAAACAGTGGAAGAGTGTTTTATTGTTTTGTTGTTGTTGTTGTTGTGTGTGATGCCCTGGGGAAACAGTGGGAGAGTGTTTTATTGTTTTGTTGTTGTTGTTGTTGTTGTTGTTGTGTGTGATGCCCTGGGTAAACAGTGGGAGAGTGTTTTATTGTTTTGTTGTTGTTGTGTGTGATGCCCTGGGTAAACAGTGGGAGAGTGTTTTATTGTTTTGTTGTTGTTGTTGTTGTTGTTGTTGTTGTTGTTGTGTGTGATGCCCTGGGGAAACAGTGGGAGAGTGTTTTATTGTGTTGTTGTTGTTGCGTGTGATATCCTGGGTAAACAGTGGGAGAGTGTTTTATTGTTTTGTTGTTGTTGTGTGTGATGCCCTGGGTAAACAGTGGGAGAGTGTTTTATTGTTTTGTTGTTGTTGTTGTTGTTGTTGTTGTTGTGTGTGATGCCCTGGGTAAACAGTGGGAGAGTGTTTTATTGTTTTGTTGTTGTTGTTGTTGTGTGTGATGCCCTGGGTAAACAGTGGGAGAGTGTTTTATTGTTTTGTTATTGTTGGGTATGATGCCCTGGGGAAACAGTAGGAGAGTGTTTTATTGTTTTGTTGTTGTTGTGTATGATGCCCTGGGGAAACAGTGGGAGAGTGTTTTATTGTTTTGTTTTTGTTGTTGTTGTGTGTGATGCCCTGGGTAAACAGTGGGAGAGTGTTTTATTGTTTGGTTGTTGTTGTTGTGTGTGATGCCCTGGGTAAACAGTGGGAGAGTATTTTATTGTTTTGTTGTTGTTGTGTGTGATGCCCTGGGTAAACAGTGAGAGAGTGTTTTATTGTTTTGTTGTTGTTGTTGTGTGTGATGCCCTGGGGAAACAGTGGGAGAGTGTTTTAATGTTTTGTTGTTGTTGCGTGTGATGCCCTGGGGAAACAGTGGGAGAGTGTTTTATTGTTTTGTTGTTGTTGTTGTTGTTGTGTGTGATGCCCTGGGTAAACAGTGGGAGAGTGTTTTATTGTTTTGTTGTTGTTGTGTGTGATGCCCTGGGTAAACAGTGGGAGAGTGTTTTATTGTTTTGTTGTTGTTGTTGTTGTGTGTGATGCCCTGGGTAAACAGTGGGAGAGTGTTTTATTGTTTTGTTGTTGTTGTTGTTGTTGTGTGTGATGCCCTGGGTAAACAGTGGGAGAGTGTTTTATTGTTTTGTTGTTGTTGTGTGTGATGCCCTGGGTAAACAGTGGGAGAGTGTTTTATTGTTTTGTTGTTGTGTGTGATGCCCTGGGGAAACAGTGGGAGTGTGTTTTATTGTTTTGTTGTTGTTGCGTGTGATGCCCTGGGTAAACAGTGGGAGAGTGTTTTATTGTTTTGTTGTTGTTGTTGTTGTGTGTGATGCCCTGGGAAAACAGTGGGAGAGTGTTTTATTGTTTTGTTGTTGTTGCGTGTGATGCCCTGGGTAAACAGTGGGAGAGTGTTTTATTGTTTTGTTGTTGTTGTTGTTGTTGTTGTGTGTGATGCCCTGGGTAAAGAGTGGGAGAGTGTTTTATTGTTTTGTTGTTGTTGTGTGTGATGCCCTGGGGAAACAGTGGGAGAGTGTTTTATTGTTTTGTTGTTGTTGTGTGTGATGCCCTGGGTAAACAGTGGGAGAGTGTTTTATTGTTGTTGTTGTTGTTGTTGTGTGTGATGCCCTGGGTAAACAGTGGGAGAGTGTTTTATTGTTTTGTTGTTGTTGTGTGTGATGCCCTGGGGAAACAGTGGGAGAGTGTTTTATTGTTTTGTTTTTGTTGCGTGTGATGCCCTGGGGAAACAGTGGGAGAGTGTTTTATTGTTGTTGTTGTTGTTGTTGTGTGTGATGCCCTGGGGAAACAGTGGAGAGTGTTTTATTGTTTTGTTGTTGTTGTTGTTGTGTGTGATGCCCTGGGGAAACAGTGGAAGAGTGTTTTATTGTTTTGTTGTTGTTGTTGTTGTGTGTGATGCCCTGGGGAAACAGTGGGAGAGTGTTTTATTGTTTTGTTGTTGTTGTTGTTGTTGTTGTTGTTGTTGTGTGTGATGCCCTGGGTAAACAGTGGGAGAGTGTTTTATTGTTTTGTTGTTGTTGTGTGTGATGCCCTGGGTAAATAGTGGGAGAGTGTTTTATTGTTTTGTTGTTGTTGTTGTTGTTGTTGTTGTGTGTGATGCCCTGGGGAAACAGTGGGAGAGTGTTTTATTGTGTTGTTGTTGTTGCGTGTGATATCCTGGGTAAACAGTGGGAGAGTGTTTTATAGTTTTGTTGTTGTTGTTGTTGTGTGTGATGTCCTGGGTAAACAGTGGGAGAGTGTTTTATTGTTTTGTTGTTGTTGTGTGTGATGCCCTGGGTAAACAGTGGGAGAGTGTTTTATTGTTTTGTTGTTGTTGTTGTTGTTGTTGTTGTTGTGTGTGATGCCCTGGGGAAACAGTGGGAGAGTGTTTTATTGTGTTGTTGTTGTTGCGTGTGATATCCTGGGTAAACAGTGGGAGAGTGTTTTATTGTTTTGTTGTTGTTGTGTGTGATGCCCTGGGTAAACAGTGGGAGAGTGTTTTATTGTTTTGTTGTTGTTGTTGTTGTTGTTGTTGTTGTGTGTGATGCCCTGGGTAAACAGTGGGAGAGTGTTTTATTGTTTTGTTGTTGTTGTTGTTGTGTGTGATGCCCTGGGTAAACAGTGGGAGAGTGTTTTATTGTTTTGTTATTGTTGGGTATGATGCCCTGGGGAAACAGTAGGAGAGTGTTTTATTGTTTTGTTGTTGTTGTGTATGATGCCCTGGGGAAACAGTGGGAGAGTGTTTTATTGTTTTGTTTTTGTTGTTGTTGTGTGTGATGCCCTGGGTAAACAGTGGGAGAGTGTTTTATTGTTTGGTTGTTGTTGTTGTGTGTGATGCCCTGGGTAAACAGTGGGAGAGTATTTTATTGTTTTGTTGTTGTTGTGTGTGATGCCCTGGGTAAACAGTGAGAGAGTGTTTTATTGTTTTGTTGTTGTTGTTGTGTGTGATGCCCTGGGGAAACAGTGGGAGAGTGTTTTAATGTTTTGTTGTTGTTGCGTGTGATGCCCTAGGGAAACAGTGGGAGAGTGTTTTATTGTTTTGTTGTTGTTGTTGTTGTTGTGTGTGATGCCCTGGGTAAACAGTGGGAGAGTGTTTTATTGTTTTGTTGTTGTTGTGTGTGATGCCCTGGGTAAACAGTGGGAGAGTGTTTTATTGTTTTGTTGTTGTTGTTGTTGTGTGTGATGCCCTGGGTAAACAGTGGGAGAGTGTTTTATTGTTTTGTTGTTGTTGTTGTTGTTGTGTGTGATGCCCTGGGTAAACAGTGGGAGAGTGTTTTATTGTTTTGTTGTTGTTGTGTGTGATGCCCTGGGTAAACAGTGGGAGAGTGTTTTATTGTTTTGTTGTTGTGTGTGATGCCCTGGGGAAACAGTGGGAGTGTGTTTTATTGTTTTGTTGTTGTTGCGTGTGATGCCCTGGGTAAACAGTGGGAGAGTGTTTTATTGTTTTGTTGTTGTTGTTGTTGTGTGTGATGCCCTGGGAAAACAGTGGGAGAGTGTTTTATTGTTTTGTTGTTGTTGCGTGTGATGCCCTGGGTAAACAGTGGGAGAGTGTTTTATTGTTTTGTTGTTGTTGTTGTTGTTGTTGTGTGTGATGCCCTGGGTAAAGAGTGGGAGAGTGTTTTATTGTTTTGTTGTTGTTGTGTGTGATGCCCTGGGGAAACAGTGGGAGAGTGTTTTATTGTTTTGTTGTTGTTGTGTGTGATGCCCTGGGTAAACAGTGGGAGAGTGTTTTATTGTTGTTGTTGTTGTTGTTGTGTGTGATGCCCTGGGTAAACAGTGGGAGAGTGTTTTATTGTTTTGTTGTTGTTGTGTGTGATGCCCTGGGTAAACAGTGGGAGAGTGTTTTATTGTTTTGTTTTTGTTGCGTGTGATGCCCTGGGGAAACAGTGGGAGAGTGTTTTATTGTTGTTGTTGTTGTTGTTGTGTGTGATGCCCTGGGGAAACAGTGGAGAGTGTTTTATTGTTTTGTTGTTGTTGTTGTTGTGTGTGATGCCCTGGGGAAACAGTGGAAGAGTGTTTTATTGTTTTGTTGTTGTTGTTGTTGTGTGTGATGCCCTGGGGAAACAGTGGGAGAGTGTTTTATTGTTTTGTTGTTGTTGTTGTTGTTGTTGTTGTTGTTGTGTGTGATGCCCTGGGTAAACAGTGGGAGAGTGTTTTATTGTTTTGTTGTTGTTGTGTGTGATGCCCTGGGTAAATAGTGGGAGAGTGTTTTATTGTTTTGTTGTTGTTGTTGTTGTTGTTGTTGTGTGTGATGCCCTGGGGAAACAGTGGGAGAGTGTTTTATTGTGTTGTTGTTGTTGCGTGTGATATCCTGGGTAAACAGTGGGAGAGTGTTTTATAGTTTTGTTGTTGTTGTTGTTGTGTGTGATGTCCTGGGTAAACAGTGGGAGAGTGTTTTATTGTTTTGTTATTGTTGGGTATGATGCCCTGGGGAAACAGTAGGAGAGTGTTTTATTGTTTTGTTGTTGTTGTGTATGATGCCCTGGGGAAACAGTGGGAGAGTGTTTTATTGTTTTGTTTTTGTTGTTGTTGTGTGTGATGCCCTGGGTAAACAGTGGGAGAGTGTTTTATTGTTTTGTTGTTGTTGTGTGTGATGCCCTGGGTAAACAGTGAGAGAGTGTTTTATTGTTTGGTTGTTGTTGTTGTGTGTGATGCCCTGGGTAAACAGTGGGAGAGTGTTTTATTGTTTTGTTGTTGTTGCGTGTGATGCCCTGGGTAAACAGTGGGAGAGTGTTTTATTGTTTTGTTGTTGTTGTTGTTGTGTGTGATGCCCTGGGTAAACAGTGGGAGAGTGTTTTATTGTTTTGTTGTTGTTGTTGTTGTTGTGTGTGATGCCCTGGGTAAACAGTGGGAGAGTGTTTTATTGTTTTGTTGTTGTTGTGTGTGATGCCCTGGGTAAACAGTGGGAGAGTGTTTTATTGTTTTGTTGTTGTGTGTGATGCCCTGGGGAAACAGTGGGAGTGTGTTTTATTGTTTTGTTGTTGTTGCGTGTGATGCCCTGGGTAAACAGTGGGAGAGTGTTTTATTGTTTTGTTGTTGTTGTTGTTGTGTGTGATGCCCTGGGAAAACAGTGGGAGAGTGTTTTATTGTTTTGTTGTTGTTGCGTGTGATGCCCTGGGTAAACAGTGGGAGAGTGTTTTATTGTTTTGTTGTTGTTGTTGTTGTTGTTGTGTGTGATGCCCTGGGTAAAGAGTGGGAGAGTGTTTTATTGTTTTGTTGTTGTTGTGTGTGATGCCCTGGGGAAACAGTGGGAGAGTGTTTTATTGTTTTGTTGTTGTTGTGTGTGATGCCCTGGGTAAACAGTGGGAGAGTGTTTTATTGTTGTTGTTGTTGTTGTTGTTGTTGTGTGTGATGCCCTGGGTAAACAGTGGGAGAGTGTTTTATTGTTTTGTTGTTGTTGTGTGTGATGCCCTGGGTAAACAGTGGGAGAGTGTTTTATTGTTTTGTTGTTTTGTTGTTGTGTGTGATGCCCTGGGTAAACAGTGGGAGAGTGTTTTATTGTTTTGTTGTTGTTGTGTGTGATGCCCTGGGTAAACAGTGGGAGAGTGTTTTATTGTTTTGTTGTTGTTGTTGTTGTGTGTGATGCCCTGGGGAAACAGTGGGAGAGTGTTTTATTGTTTTGTTGTTGTTGTTGTTGTGTGTGATGCCCTGGGAAACAGTGGGAGAGTATTTTATTGTTTTGTTGTTGTTGTTGTGTGTGATGCCCTGGGTAAACAGTGGGAGAGTGTTTTATTGTTTGGTTGTTGTTGTTGTGTGTGATGCCCTGGGTAAACAGTGGGAGAGTGTTTTATTGTTTTGTTGTTGTTGTTGTTGTGTGTGATGCCCTGGGGAAACAGTGGAAGAGAGTTTTATTGTTTTGTTGTTGTTGTTGTTGTTGTGTGTGATGCTCTGGGTAAACAGTGGGAGAGTGTTTTATTGTTTTGTTGTTGTTGTTGTGTGTGATGCCCTGGGTAAACAGTGGGAGAGTGTTTTATTGTTTTGTTGTTGTGTGTGATGCCCTGGGTAAACAGTGGGAGAGTGTTTTATTGTTTTGTTGTTGTTGTTGTTGTTGTGTGTGATGCTCTGGGTAAACAGTGGGAGAGTGTTTTATTGTTTTGTTGTTGTGTGTGATGCCCTGGGTAAACAGTGGGAGAGTGTTTTATTGTTTTGTTGTTGTTGTTGTTGTGTGTGATGCCCTGGGGAAACAGTGGGAGAGTATTTTATTGTTTTGTTGTTGTTGTGTGTGATGCCCTGGGTAAACAGTGGGAGAGTGTTTTATTGTTGTTGTTGTTGTTGTGTGTGATGCCCTGGGTAAACAGTGGGAGAGTGTTTTATTGTTTTGTTTTTGTTGCGTGTGATGCCCTGGGTAAACAGTGGAAGAGTGTTTTATTGTTTTGTTGTTGTTGTTGTTGTGTGATGCCCTGGGTAAACAGTGGGAGAGTGTTTTATTGTTTTGTTGTTGTGTGTGATGCCATGGGTAAACAGTGGGAGAGTGTTTTATTGTTTTGTTGTTGTTGTTGTTGTGTGATGCCCTGGGTAAACAGTGGGAGAGTGTTTTATTGTTTTGTTGTTGTTGTGTGTGATGCCCTGGGGAAACAGTGGGAGAGTGTTTTATTGTTGTTGTTGTTGTTGTTGTGTGTGATGCCCTGGGTAAACAGTGGGAGAGTGTTTTATTGTTTTGTTGTTGTTGTGTGTGATGCCCTGGGGAAACAGTTTGGAGAGTGTTTTATTGTGTTGTTGTTGTTGTGTGTGATGCCCTGGGTAAACAGTGGGAGAGTGTTTTATTGTATTGTTGTTGTTGTGTGTGATGCCCTGGGTAAACAGTGGGAGAGTGTTTTATTGTTTTGTTGTTGTTGTTGTGTGTGATGCCCTGGGGAAACAGTGGGAGAGTGTTTTATTGTTTTGTTGTTGTTGTTGTTGTGTGTGATGCCCTGGGGAAACAGTGGGAGAGTATTTTATTGTTTTGTTGTTGTTGTTGTGTGTGATGCCCTGGGTAAACAGTGGGAGAGTGTTTTATTTTTTGGTTGTTGTTGTTGTGTGTGATGCCCTGGGTAAACAGTGGGAGAGTGTTTTATTGTTTTGTTGTTGTGTGTGATGCCCTGGGTAAACAGTGGGAGAGTGTTTTATTGTTGTTGTTGTTGTTGTTGTGTGTGATGCCCTGGGTAAACAGTGGGAGAGTGTTTTATTGTTTTGTTTTTGTTGCGTGTGATGCCCTGGGTAAACAGTGGGAGAGTGTTTTATTGTTTTGTTGTTGTGTGTGATGCCCTGGGTAAACAGTGGGAGAGTGTTTTATTGTTTTGTTGTTGTTGTTGTTGTGTGTGATGCCCTGGGGAAACAGTGGGAGAGTGTTTTATTGTTTTGTTGTTGTTGTGTGTGATGCCCTGGGTAAACAGTGGGAGAGTGTTTTATTGTTTTGTTGTTGTTGTGTGTGATGCCCTGGGTAAACAGTGGTAGAGTGTTTTATTGTTTTGTTGTTGTTGTTGTTGTGTGATGCCCTGGGTAAACAGTGGGAGAGTGTTTTATTGTTTTGTTGTTGTTGTGTGTGATGCCCTGGGGAAACAGTGGGAGAGTGTTTTATTGTTTTGTTGTTGTTGTTGTTGTGTGATGCCCTGGGTAAACAGTGGGAGAGTGTTTTATTGTTTTGTTGTTGTTGTGTGTGATGCCCTGGGAAAACAGTGGGAGAGTGTTTTATTGTTTTGTTGTTGTTGCGTGTGATGCCCTGGGTAAACAGTGGGAGAGTGTTTTATTGTTTTGTTGTTGTTGTTGTTGTTGTGTGTGATGCCCTGGGTAAAGAGTGGGAGAGTGTTTTATTGTTTTGTTGTTGTTGTGTGTGATGCCCTGGGGAAACAGTGGGAGAGTGTTTTATTGTTTTGTTGTTGTTGTGTGTGATGCCCTGGGTAAACAGTGGGAGAGTGTTTTATTGTTGTTGTTGTTGTTGTTGTTGTGTGTGATGCCCTGGGTAAACAGTGGGAGAGTGTTTTATTGTTTTGTTGTTGTTGTGTGTGATGCCCTGGGTAAACAGTGGGAGAGTGTTTTATTGTTTTGTTGTTTTGTTGTTGTGTGTGATGCCCTGGGTAAACAGTGGGAGAGTGTTTTATTGTTTTGTTGTTGTTGTGTGTGATGCCCTGGGTAAACAGTAGGAGAGTGTTTTATTGTTTTGTTGTTGTTGTTGTTGTGTGTGATGCCCTGGGGAAACAGTGGGAGAGTGTTTTATTGTTTTGTTGTTGTTGTTGTTGTGTGTGATGCCCTGGGAAACAGTGGGAGAGTATTTTATTGTTTTGTTGTTGTTGTTGTGTGTGATGCCCTGGGTAAACAGTGGGAGAGTGTTTTATTGTTTGGTTGTTGTTGTTGTGTGTGATGCCCTGGGTAAACAGTAGGAGAGTGTTTTATTGTTTTGTTGTTGTTGTTGTTGTGTGTGATGCCCTGGGGAAACAGTGGGAGAGTATTTTATTGTTTTGTTGTTGTTGTGTGTGATGCCCTGGGTAAACAGTGGAAGAGTGTTTTATTGTTTTGTTGTTGTTGTTGTTGTGTGTGATGCCCTGGGTAAACAGTGGGAGAGTGTTTTATTGTTTTGTTGTTGTGTGTGATGCCCTGGGTAAACAGTGGGAGAGTGTTTTATTGTTTTGTTGTTGTTGTTGTTGTGTGATGCTCTGGGTAAACAGTGGGAGAGTGTTTTATTGTTTTGTTGTTGTTGTGTGTGATGCCCTGGGGAAACAGTGGGAGAGTGTTTTATTGTTGTTGTTGTTGTTGTTGTGTGTGATGCCCTGGGTAAACAGTGGGAGAGTGTTTTATTGTTTTGTTGTTGTTGTGTGTGATGCCCTGGGGAAACAGTTTGGAGAGTGTTTTATTGTGTTGTTGTTGTTGTGTGTGATGCCCTGGGTAAACAGTGGGAGAGTGTTTTATTGTATTGTTGTTGTTGTGTGTGATGCCCTGGGTAAACAGTGGGAGAGTGTTTTATTGTTTTGTTGTTGTTGTTGTGTGTGATGCCCTGGGGAAACAGTGGGAGAGTGTTTTATTGTTTTGTTGTTGTTGTTGTTGTGTGTGATGCCCTGGGGAAACAGTGGGAGAGTGTTTTATTGTTTTGTTGTTGTTGTTGTTGTGTGTGATGCCCTGGGGAAACAGTGGGAGAGTGTTTTATTGTTTTGTTGTTGTTGTTGTGTGTGATGCCCTGGGGAAACAGTGGGAGAGTGTTTTATTGTTTTGTTGTTGTTGTTGTTGTGTGTGATGCCCTGGGGAAACAGTGGGAGAGTATTTTATTGTTTTGTTGTTGTTGTTGTGTGTGATGCCCTGGGTAAACAGTGGGAGAGTGTTTTATTGTTTGGTTGTTGTTGTTGTGTGTGATGCCCTGGGTAAACAGTGGGAGAGTGTTTTATTGTTTTGTTGTTGTTGTTGTTGTGTGTGATGCCCTGGGGAAACAGTGGGAGAGTGTTTTATTGTTTTGTTGTTGTTGTTGTTGTGTGTGATGCCCTGGGGAAACAGTGGGAGAGTATTTTATTGTTTTGTTGTTGTTGTTGTGTGTGATGCCCTGGGTAAACAGTGGGAGAGTGTTTTATTGTTGTTGTTGTTGTTGTTGTGTGTGATGCCCTGGGTAAACAGTGGAAGAGAGTTTTATTGTTTTGTTGTTGTTGTTGTTGTTGTGTGTGATGCCCTGGGTAAACAGTGGGAGAGTGTTTTATTGTTTGGTTGTTGTTGTTGTGTGTGATGCCCTGGGTAAACAGTGGGAGAGTGTTTTATTGTTGTTGTTGTTGTTGTGTGTGATGCCCTGGGTAAACAGTGGGAGAGTGTTTTATTGTTGTTGTTGTTGTTGTTGTGTGTGATGCCCTGGGTAAACAGTGGGAGAGTGTTTTATTGTTTTGTTTTTGTTGCGTGTGATGCCCTGGGTAAACAGTGGGAGAGTGTTTTATTGTTTTGTTGTTGTGTGTGATGCCCTGGGTAAACAGTGGGAGAGTGTTTTATTGTTTTGTTGTTGTTGTTGTTGTGTGTGATGCCCTTGGGAAACAGTGGGAGAGTGTTTTATTGTGTTGTTGTTGTTGTGTGTGATGCCCTGGGTAAACAGTGGGAGAGTGTTTTATTGTTTTGTTGTTGTTGTTGTTGTGTGTGATGCCCTGGGTAAACAGTGGGAGAGTGTTTTATTGTTTTGTTGTTGTTGTTGTTGTGTGTGATGCCCTGGGGAAACAGTGGGAGAGTGTTTTATTGTGTTGTTGTTGTTGTGTGTGATGCCCTGGGTAAACAGTGGGAGAGTGTTTTATTGTTTTGTTGTTGTTGTGTGTGATGCCCTGGGGAAACAGTTTGGAGAGTGTTTTATTGTTTTGTTGTTGTTGTGTGTGATGCCCTGGGTAAACAGTGGGAGAGTGTTTTATTGTTTTGTTGTTGTTGTGTGTGATGCCCTGGGTAAACAGTGGGAGAGTGTTTTATTGTTTTGTTGTTGTTGTTGTTGTGTGATGCCCTGGGTAAACAGTGGGAGAGTGTTTTATTGTTTTGTTGTTGTTGTGTGTGATGCCCTGGGGAAACAGTTTGGAGAGTGTTTTATTGTGTTGTTGTTGTTGTGTGTGATGCCCTGGGTAAACAGTGGGAGAGTGTTTTATTGTTTTGTTGTTGTTGTGTGTGATGCCCTGGGTAAACAGTGGGAGAGTGTTTTATTGTTTTGTTGTTGTTGTTGTGTGTGATGCCCTGGGGAAACAGTGGGAGAGTGTTTTATTGTTTTGTTGTTGTTGTTGTGTGTGATGCCCTGGGTAAACAGTGGGAGAGTGTTTTATTGTTTTGTTGTTGTTGTTGTGTGTGATGCCCTGGGTAAACAGTGGGAGAGTGTTTTATTGTTTTGTTTTTGTTGCGTGTGATGCCCTGGGGAAACAGTGGGAGAGTATTTTATTGTTTTGTTGTTGTTGTTGTGTGTGATGCCCTGGGTAAACAGTGGGAGAGTGTTTTATTGTTTGGTTGTTGTTGTTGTGTGTGATGCCCTGGGTAAACAGTGGGAGAGTGTTTTATTGTTTTGTTTTTGTTGCGTGTGATGCCCTGGGTAAACAGTGGGAGAGTGTTTTATTGTTTTGTTGTTGTGTGTGATGCCCTGGGTAAACAGTGGGAGAGTGTTTTATTGTTTTGTTGTTGTTGTTGTTGTGTGTGATGCCCTGGGGAAACAGTGGGAGAGTGTTTTATTGTTTTGTTGTTGTTGTTGTTGTTGTGTGATGCCCTGGGTAAACAGTGGGAGAGTGTTTTATTGTGTTGTTGTTGTTGTGTGTGATGCCCTGGGTAAACAGTGGGAGAGTTTTATTGTTTTGTTGTTGTTGTGTGTGATGCCCTGGGGAAACAGTTTGGAGAGTGTTTTATTGTTTTGTTGTTGTTGTGTGTGATGCCCTGGGTAAACAGTGGGAGAGTGTTTTATTGTTTTGTTGTTGTTGTGTGTTATGCCCTGGGTAAACAGTGGGAGAGTGTTTTATTGTTTTGTTGTTGTTGTTGTTGTGTGATGCCCTGGGTAAACAGTGGGAGAGTGTTTTATTGTTTTGTTGTTGTTGTGTGTGATGCCCTGGGGAAACAGTGGGAGAGTGTTTTATTGTTGTTGTTGTTGTTGTTGTGTGTGATGCCCTGGGTAAACAGTGGGAGAGTGTTTTATTGTTTTGTTGTTGTTGCGTGTGATGCCCTGGGGAAACAGTGGGAGAGTGTTTTATTGTTTTGTTGTTGTTGTTGTTGTGTGTGATGCCCTGGGGAAACAGTGGGAGAGTGTTTTATTGTTTTGTTGTTGTTGTGTGTGATGCCCTGGGTAAACAGTGGGAGAGTGTTTTATTGTTTTGTTGTTGTTGTGTGTGATGCCCTGGGTAAACAGTGGGAGAGTGTTTTATTGTTTTGTTGTTGTTGTGTGTGATGCCCTGGGTAAACAGTGGGAGAGTGTTTTATTGTTTTGTTGTTGTTGTTGTGTGTGATGCCCTGGGGAAACAGTGGGAGAGTGTTTTATTGTTTTGTTGTTGTTGTTGTTGTGTGTGATGCCCTGGGGAAACAGTGGGAGAGTGTTTTATTGTTTTGTTGTTGTTGTTGTGTGTGATGCCCTGGGGAAACAGTGGGAGAGTATTTTATTGTTTTGTTGTTGTTGTGTGTGATGCCCTGGGTAAACAGTGGGAGAGTGTTTTATTGTTTTGTTGTTGTTGTGTGTGATGCCCTGGGTAAACAGTGGGAGAGTGTTTTATTGTTTTGTTGTTGTTGTTGTGTATGATGCCCTGGGTAAACAGTGGGAGAGTGTTTTATTGTTTTGTTGTTGTTGTTGTGTGTGATGCCCTGGGGAAACAGTGGGAGAGTATTTTATTGTTTTGTTGTTGTTGTTGTGTGTGATGCCCTGGGGAAACAGTGGGAGAGTATTTTATTGTTTTGTTGTTGTTGTGTGTGATGCCCTGGGTAAACAGTGGGAGAGTGTTTTATTGTTTTGTTGTTGTTGTTGTGTGTGATGCCCTGGGTAAACAGTGGGAGAGTGTTTTATTGTTTTGTTGTTTTTATGAGATTCAGGGGTTTGTCATCCATCTGCCTCCAGGCTAACCTCTAGCTGCCCCAAAAGATACAGGCCGCTATGGACGGGTGTGTGTGTGTGTGTGTGTGTGTGTGTGTGTGTGTGTGTGTGTGTGTGTGTGTGTGTGTGTGTGTGCGTGCGTGCGTGCGTGCGTGCGTGCGTGCGTGCGTGCGTGCGTGCGTGCGTGCGTGCGTGCGTGCGCGAGTGAGAGAGAAAGAATGTTTGGCCAGGTTCACAGTTAACTAGATTTTCCTACACAGTTAACTATATTCCTGTATCATTTATATGTTTTAATAAATCCTTATTATTATAGACTTGAGAGAAATAACCTGTATATCCCTACCATGATTGCTGTTCTTTTGAATTGTATTGTATTGTTGTATGTTTAATTCTGTAATGTAGTGATTGTTGCTGTCTTCTTAGCCGGGTCTCCCTTGAAAAAGAGAATCTGGGTCTCAGGGGGCTTTTCCTGGTTAAATAAAGGCTAAATAAATAAATAACTATCAAATCTGTATAAACAGCCCAGCAGGTTCTGTTCCTAGCAAAGGCCTTGCATTATTGATCCAATTGAGTTGAATACTACCGCCGGTTATGGGTTAGCATTATTTTCTAGTGTTACTGTGCGTCTTGCCGGGATCTCTATATGGACACAATTTGTATTATGGATGGACACAGCTGGGCCAGGTGCACGTTTATATCCAGGAGTGTATTATATACCAAGGTTGTATCGTATCAGTGCACACTCAAAGTACAAAAAAAGTATTTTCTTTTACACAGTGTTTTAAAGTCACTCTAAAGTTTTTAGTTGTCTTCTTTATGATGTAATCCCCTGCGTGCCCTAACCCTAAATAAAGCACGACAAACTTCCTTTTTTCTCCAGATGACAAGTTATTCCCATAAAACATTCAGATGGTTTCTGCTGCTGATAACCTCTGGTAGCATTTGCCCTTTCAAACCTTAAAATTAAGCACTTTCAATTACCTTCTCCCTTATTTCTCTTTCTCACTGTCTCTCTATCTTTCCTCTCTCTTTCTCTCTCTCACATCTCCTCTCCTCTGTCCGCTTTCCCTCTCTCCTCTGTTGCAGCCCAGCCGACAGACTGCCCCCATAGATCCACATTAGAATTGAAACCTGGAATCTCAACCCAGTGAACAATACCATTTTACATGACATGATATCCCCCTCTCTCCTTGCCATGCACGGAGAGAGTTGCACACAACTTCCATTGTCTTCCTGGGCGGATGGGAAAATGTCATGGAATGTTAATGGACCACTAATGCCCCTTTGAAGGAGGCAAGTTGCATCAGTCAAACCAAATATCTTTAGCCGTACCAGCATACCAGCTGTCTGTCAAAGTCAGTCAAGCCCAGCAGCCAGATGATCTTGTCTGATGCAACCTTGTTATAGGGCAATTTTTATCTATATTCCGTCAACAATCAGCTTGTGTTTGGTTTTGTCATGTCTATTCAGTTGGGAGTGGTTTGAGGAGATTAAGGATGAGGCTAGACACATCAAAGTCTTTGAGGTGAGTTAGTGCTCGCGTTGCCTCAGGATGTTTGTTTTGGTCTGTCCCCTAATGTGTGTTTTAAAATGGGTTTGAAAAAGTTGTCAAAAAGGCATGTCAACTTTCAAATCATCCACTAGAACAGTGTCCAAAACAACAATACCAAAGTAGCACAGACAATCCACAAACATCCTAATGGCATAGCTAACTTTGGTCCCATCATCTTCCTTACCGCTGATCCTGGCTCAGATATTGTTTGATGTATCGAATTGTTATGGGTAGGATTGGTGGTAGAGAAACCTGATCCTACATCTGTAGTTAGGAGCTTCTTATGGTTCAACCCTAAAAGCACTAGGGAAAACTCGTGTGGTTGGTGGTAGAGTAGTCTACACCCATATTCTACACTATTCTACAGTTTAATGATCAAAGTTACGATTGAAAGTTTGTTAATTTCATCTTGAATCTGTGGTTAACTTATTGTCAAATTCATCTCTATAATGCAGTAGTGTGTGTTCTGTGGGCGGTTGGATAGTATCTCAGTCGCTCCCACAGCGATGACACCGGAGACCTTTAGATCATGTCGAAAGATTACGTCTTTCACACCACAGTGTTGGAGGACCTTTTCTCATCAGCCGTGTCCTGATTACACATTGTAAAGAACCACCCACACATTCCTCTCCCTCCTTTCTTAATGACGATGGTGACACCGCTTATTGAGTAATGATGGATACAAGTGACTTTAAATGCCCTTGTTAAAGCCTCTTATTGGTGGTGAGCAACTCTTGCTACATTACCAGAGAGTCAGAAGGGACACTTAACTGTATGTGTGATTGTTACACCAAAGGTATCTACTTTCATACCAAAAGTATGTTCCTGACTTTTCAAGAGAATCAGGTAGAACATGAAGTATAAAATATGAAAACATTAAATGACGACTCAATATATCTTTGCAGGTTGGTAACAGTTCAGAACATTGTGTTGGAGCTCTGAAAAATATATACAATTTGTACTGCTGTGTCGACCCTGGAGAGAGAGGGTGGGGGAGAGAGGGTGGGGGAGAGAGAAGGGGTGGAGAAAGAGGGGGATTAAGGGAGCTGTGGATTCAGATTTAGTCAAATCAACGTGACTTTGCTTTTCTTTGTTTGTTTTCTAGCTCCATGACTCCATGGTAACAGATGTCTTAAACTGATTTACTAGTCGGTAATTTCCTTCCCTTCCTTCTCTCTGACAATATTCTCCTCTCTTCTCTCATTGTTCTCCGTCACACAAGTGTCCTTTGAAGCCGACGCAACAATCAAAGGATTCTTGTCTGTTTGAGGAAGAAGAGCAGGGGAGGAGGAAGCGTTTAAATTCCCCACAATTATCATAGCAATGGCTACTTCAACATTCCTTGCAACTTCCATCTAACGACGAAAAACTCGCTTGAGGAAATATACTGGATACGGCACAACATACTGGATACAGCACAGCATACTGGATACAGCACAGCATACTGGATACATCACAGCATACTGGATACAGCACAGCATACTGGATACAGCACAGCATACTGGGTACAGCACAGCATACTGGATACAGCACAGCATACTGGATACAGCACAGCATACTGGATACAGCACAGCATACTGGATACAGCACAGCATACTGGATACTGTACAGCATACAGCATACTGGATACAGCATACAGCATACTGGATACAGCACAGCATACTGGATACAGCACAGCATACTGGAAACAGCACAGCATACTGGATACTGTACAGCATACAGCATACTGGATACTGTACAGCATACAGCATACTGGATACTGTACAGCATACAGCATACTGGATACAGCACAGCATACTGGATACAGCACAGCATACTGGATACTGTACAGCATACAGCATACTGGATACAGTACAGCATACTGGATACAGCACAGTATACTGGATACTGTACAGCATACTGGGTACAGCACAGCATACTGGATACAGCACAGCATACTGGGTACAGCACAGCATACTGGGTACAGCACAGCATACTGGATACAGCACAGCATACTGGATACAGCACAGCATACTGGATACAGCACAGCATACTGGGTACAGCACAGCATACTGGATACATCACAGCATACTGGGTACAGCACAGCATACAGCATACTGGATACAGCACAGCATACTGGATACAGCACAGCATACTGGATACAGCACAGCATACTGGATACAGCACAGCATACTGGATACAGCACAGCATACTGGGTACAGCACAGCATACTGGATACAGCACAGCATACTGGGTACAGCACAGCATACTGGATACAGCACAGCATACTGGATACTGTACAGCATACAGCATACTGGATACAGCACAGCATACTGGATACAGCACAGCATACTGGATACAGCACAGCATACTGGGTACAGCACAGCATACTGGATACAGCACAGCATACTGGATACAGCACAGCATACTGGATACAGCACAGCATACTGGATACAGCACAGCATACTGGGTATAGCACAGCATACTGGATACAGCACAGCATACTGGGTACAGCACAGCATACTGGATACAGCACAGCATACTGGATACTGTACAGCATACAGCATACTGGATACAGCACAGCATACTGGATACAGCACAGCATACTGGATACTGTACAGCATACAGCATACTGGATACAGTACAGCATACTGGATACAGCACAGCATACTGGATACAGCACAGCATACTGGATACAGCACAGCATACTGGATACTGTACAGCATACAGCATACTGGATACAGCACAGCATACTGGATACAGCACCGCATACTGGATACAGCAGAGCATACTGGATACAGCACAGCATACTGGATACAGCACAGCATACTGGGTACAGCACGGCATACTGGATACAGCACAGCATACTGGATACAGTACAGCATACATCATACTGGATACAGCACAGCATACTGGATACAGTACAGCATACAGCATACTGGATACAGCACAGCATACTGGATACAGCACAGCATACTGGATACAGCACAGCATACAGCATACTGGATACAGCACAGCATACTGGATACAGTACAGCATACAGCATACTGGATACAGCACAGCATACTGGATACAGCACAGCATACTGGATACAGCGCAGCATACTGGGTACAGCGCAGCATACTGGGTACAGCACAGCATACTGGGTACAGCACAGCATACTGGGTACAGCACAGCATACTGGGTACAGCACAGCATACTGGGTACAGCACAGCATACTGGATACAGCACAGCATACTGGATACAGCACAGCATACTGGATACAGCACAGCATACTGGATACAGCACAGCATACTGGATACAGCATACAGCATACTGGATACAGCACAGCATACTGGATACAGCACAGCATACTGGATACAGCATACAGCATACTGGATACAGCACAGCATACTGGATACAGCATACAGCATACTGGATACAGCACAGCATACTGGATACAGCATACAGCATACTGGATACAGCACAGCATACTGGATACAGCACAGCATACTGGATACATCACAGCATACTGGATACAGCACAGCATACTGGATACAGCACAGCATACTGGATACAGCACAGCATACTGGATACAGCACCGCATACTGGATACAGCACAGCATACTGGATGCATCACAGCATACTGGATACAGCACAGCATACTGGATACAGCACAGCATACTGGATACAGCACCGCATACTGGATACAGCACAGCATACTGGATACAGCACAGCATACTGGATACATCACAGCATACTGGATACATCACAGCATACTGGATACAGCACAGCATACTGGATACAGCACAGCATACTGGATACAGCACAGCATACTGGATACAGCACCGCATACTGGATACAGCACAGCATACTGGATACAGCACAGCATACTGGATACATCGCGGCATACTGGATACAGCACCGCATACTGGATACAGCACAGCATACTGGATACAGCACAGCATACTGGATACATCACAGCATACTGGATACAGCACAGCATACTGGATACAGTACAGCATACTGGATACATCACAGCATACTGGATACAGCACAGCATACTGGATACATCACAGCATACTGGATACAGCACAGCATACTGGACACAGCACAGCATACTGGATACAGCACAGCATACTGGATACAGCACAGCATACTGGATACAGCACAGCATACTGGATACAGCACAGCATACTGGATACATCACAGCATACTGGATACAGCACAGCATACTGGATACAGTACAGCATACTGGATACAGCACAGCATACTGGATACTGTACAGCATACTGGATACATAACAGCATACTGGATACTGGATACAGCACAGCATACTGGATACATCACAGCATACTCTCCTCACTTCAAAGACGAGTCAGTTAGAACCAGAAGGGAGAAACATGGGGAAGAGTTCTTCAGTAGAACACACAGGCGTCCTTTAGAAGAGTATCAGCGTCAGAATAGATTCAGAAACCTGTTAAGTTAAACATCCTAAAGATCGCACCTTTTTTTCCAATTTTAGCCTAAAATGACATCCCTAAAGATATGCATATTCTTGATGCCATTTGAAAGGAAACACTTTGAAGTTTGTGAAATCATTAGCTTATACACTAACTTCCACACATCTAGATGGCCGGGTGGGATGGGTGTGGAGCCAGAGACAGCAGTGGTGTCAAACTTTGAACCTCAGTTCCTATATTTGAGCATTAAAAAAATTATTTTATCAAACAAAACCGTGCTACATTTTTATCTCTGGGACCCTCAGGATGACAAATCAGAGCAAGATTACTGAATGTAAGAACATTATTTACCTTCAGAAGTTAATGTATCAAACCAGTTGCCGTGATAAAGGTTTTTTGCAGTTGTGCACTCTCAAACAATAGCATGGTATTTTTCACTGTAATAGCTACTGTTAATTGGACACTGGCATTATATTAACAAGAATGTAAGCTTTCTGCCCATATAAGACATGTCTATGTCCCGGGAAGTTGGTTGTTGTATACAATGCCATTCTAGTCACATTAGCGCATGTTAGCAACAACCGTCCCGCTTTAGGGACACCCATCCCGTAGTTAAGAGGAAGCCCCTCTATCGGAATCAACTTAGTTTGTCAGTGTCCACATATTGTTTCACCACATCCTCTCACAATGCGATGTGAGCTGGCTGTTAATAATCTGAAAAATGTCCCAGTGTCAGTTCCCAGACAAATTCTGATTATCCCTGGTTGGGTTTTGCTGTACATGCTTCTTACTCCGATCTTCTACAGCAGGGATGGGACACTTTGATAGCGGTTGGGGCCACAAAATATCTGAACTCATCATGAGGGGCCACTTGTGGGTCTCTGCACCAATGTGACATATTTAACTTTTTAGAGTACATTTCATGCAATTCTACACATTTTGGGTAGAATGTTGGTCAAAGACTTTGACAATTTTCCTACACAGAATATTCTATCGTCTTATCATCTTAGTAATAGTAAAAAATATATACAGTACCAGTCAAAAGTTTGGACACCTTCAAGGGTTTTTCTTTATTTTTACTATATTCTACATTGTAGAATAATAGTGAAGACATTACAACTATGAAATAACACATATGGAATCATGTAGTAACCAAAAAAGTCTTTAAAAAATCTAAATGTATTTTATATTTGAGATTCTTCAAAGTCACCATGCTTTGCCTTGATGATAGCTTTGCACACTCTTGCCATTCTCTCAACCAGCTTCACCTGGAATGCTTTTCCAACAGTCTTGAAGTAGTTCACACATATGTTGAGCACTCGTTGGCTGCTAATCCTTCACTTTGAGGTCCCAAACCATCTCAATTGGGTTGATGTCGGGTGATTGTGGAGGCCAGGTCATCTGAAGCAGCACTCCATCACTCTCCTTCTTGATCATATAGCCCTTACACAGCCTGGAGGTGTGTTTTGGGTCATTGTCCTGTTGAAAAACAAATTTTAGATGGGATGGCGTATCGCTGCAGAATGCTGTGGTAGCCATGCTAGTTAAGTGTGCCTTGAATTCTAAATAAGTGTCACCAGCAAAGCACCCTCACACCATCACACCTCCTCCTCCATGCTTCATGGTGGGAACCACACATGCAGAGATCATCCTTTCACCTACTCTGCGTCTCACAAAGACATGGCGGTTGGAACCAAAAATCTCAAATTTGTACTCATCAGACCAAAGGACAGATCTAATGTCCACTGCTCGTGTTTCTTGGCCCAAGCAAGTCTCTTCTTCTTATTGGTGTCCTTTAGTAGTGGTTTCTTTGCAGCAATTCAACCATGACTGGCTGATTAACGCAGTCTCCTCTGAACAGATAATGTTGAGATGTGTCTGTTTCTTGAACTGAGGCTGGTAACTCTAATGAACTTATCCTCTGCAGCAGAGGTAACTCTGGGTCTTCCATTCCTGTGGCGGTCCTCATCAGAGCCAGTTTCATCATAGTTCTTGATGGTTTTTCAGACTGCACTTGAAGAAACTTTAAAAGTTCTTGAAATTTTAAGGATTGACTGACCTTCATGTTTTCAAGTATTGATAACCTGACGTTTCTCTTTGCTTATTTGAGCTGTTCTTGCCATAATATGGACTTGGTATTTTACCAAATAGGGCTATCTTCTGTATTCCACCTCTACCATGTCACAACACAACTGATTGTCTCAAACGCATTATGAAGGAAATAAATTACACAAACTAACTTTTAACAAGGCACACCTGTTAATTGAAATGCATTCCAGGTGACTACCGCATGAAGCTGGTTGAGAGAATGCCAAGAGTGTGCAAAGCTATCATCAGGGCAAAGGGTGCCTACTTTGAAGAATCTCAAAAGTGAAATACATTTTGATTTGTTTAAAATTATTTTGGTTACTTCATGATTCCATATGTGTTATTTCATAGTTTCGATGTCTTCACTATTATTCTACAATGTAGAACATAGTCAAAATAAAGAAAACCCCTCGAATGAGTTGTTGTGTCCAAACTTCTGACTGGTACTGTATGTACCACCTATCAAATCTGCAATGTATCCACAACATAAGAGCCCTACTCTTATTCTACTAGGTGTCAGTAAATGTAAACATTTCTATGTGTTGTGTTGATGTGTTGTATTGACATGTGGTGTTGAAGTGTTTTGTTGTGTTGTGTTGACGTGTTGTGTTGATGTGTTGTGTTGACGTGTTGTGTTGTGTTGACATGTTGTGTTGACATGTTGTGTTGACGTGTTGTGTTGTGTTGACATGTTGTGTTGATGTGTTGTGTTGTGTTAACATGTTGTGTTGACGTGTTGTGTTGACGTGTTGTGTTGACGTGTTGTGTTGACGTGTTGTGTTGTGTTGACATGTTGTGTTGATGTGTTGTGTTTATGTGTTGTGTTGACGTGTTGTGTTGTGTTGACATGTTGTGTTGACGTGT
Organism: Salvelinus fontinalis; assembly: GCF_029448725.1. Taxonomy (NCBI): domain Eukaryota; kingdom Metazoa; phylum Chordata; class Actinopteri; order Salmoniformes; family Salmonidae; genus Salvelinus; species Salvelinus fontinalis. Next base: position 26,982,859 of record NC_074691.1, on the reverse strand, counting down.
TGTGTTGACGTGTTGTGTTGTGTTGTGTTGACATGTTGTGTTGATGTGTTGACGTGTTGTGTTGACATGTTGTGTTGATGTGTTGTGTTGACGTGTTGACGTGTTGTGTTGAAGTGTTGTGTTGGCGTGTTTTGTTGTGTTGACGTGTTGTGTTGATGTGTTGTGTTGAAGTGTTGTGTTGACGTGTTGTGTTGATGTGTTTTGTTGTGTTGACGTGTTGTGTTGACGTGTTGTGTTGACGTGTTGTGTTGAAGTGTTGTGTTGATGTGTTTTGTTGTGTTGACGTGTTGTGTTGATGTGTTGTGTTGATGTGTTGTGTTGATGTGTTGTGTTGACGCGTTGTGTTGAAGCGTTGTGTTGAAGTGTTGTGTTGACGTGTTTTGTTGTGTTGACGTGTTGTGTTGATGTGTTGTGTTGACGTGTTGTGTTGAAGTGTTGTGTTGACGTGTTTTGTTGTGTTGACGTGTTGTGTTGATGTGTTGTGTTGTGTTGACGTGTTGTGCTGATGTGTTGTGTTGTGTTGACGTGTTGTGTTGACGTGTTTTGTTGTGTTGACGTGTTGTGTTGATGTGTTGTGTTGTGTTGACGTGTTGTGTTGATGTGTTGTGTTGATGTGTTGTGTTGTGTTGACGTGTTGTGTTGACGCGTTGTGTTGAAGCGTTGTGTTGAAGTGTTGACGTGTTGTGTTGTGTTGACATGTTGTGTTGATATGTTGACGTGTTGTGTTGATGTGTTGTGTTGACGGGTTGTGTTGATGTGTTGTGTTGACGTGTTGTGTTGACATGTTGTGTTGATGTGTTGACGTGTTGTGTTGTGTTGACATGTTGTGTTGATGTGTTGTGTTGACGTGTTGTGTTGACGTGTTGTGTTGAAGTGTTGTGTTTTGTTGTGTTGACGTGTTGTGTTGACGTGTTGTGTTGAAGTGTTGTGTTGATGTGTTTTGTTGTGTTGACGTGTTGTGTTGACGTGTTTTGTTGTGTTGACGTGTTGTGGTAACGTGTTGTGTTGAAGTGTTGTGTTGATGTGTTTTGTTGTGTTGACGTGTTGTGTTGACGTGTTATGTTGAAGTGTTGTGTTGATGTGTTGTGTTGATGTGTTGTGTTTTGTTGACGTGTTGTGTTGACGTGTTGTGTTGAAGCGTTGTGTTGAAGTGTTGATGTGTTGTGTAGACGTGTTGTGTTGATATGTTGTGTTGTGTTGATTTGTTGTGTTGTTGTGTTGTGTTGTGTTGATTTGTTGTGTTGTTTTGTTGTGGGACTAGAGTGTGGCCCTCTTTACTTCACAGCATCTGAGGTTCCAGTCAGCCTGAAACACACCAACACCTGGAGAGGAGGTGCTGCCTCACAGCACAGGGACCTGACATAGCTGAGATAGTGTCGTACAACTAGGCTAGGGGAAACAGGCTGGCTGGAAACAGGCATGACGTCAGTCACACATGATGCCGACACATTGTTGAGACATATCTCTGAGGTTCAAACATATGTGTGTGTGTGTGTGTGTGTGTGTGTGTGTGTGTGTGTGTGTGTGTGTGTGTGTGTGTGTGTGTGTGTGTGTGTGTGTGTGTGTGTGTGTGTGTGTGTGTGTGTGTGCGCGTGCGTGCGTGCGTGCGTGCGTGCGTGCGTGCGTGTGTGTGTGTGTGAATGTGTGTGTGTGTGTGTGTGCGTGAATGAGTGTGTGTGTGTGTGTGTGCGTGAATGTGTGTGTGTGTGTGTGTGTGTGTGTGTGTGTGTGTGTGTGTGCGTGCGTGCGTGTGTGTGTGTGTGTGTGTGTGTGTGCATGCATGCGGTCATCTTTCTATCTACATCTGTCTGACCTATAGACTACCAACAACTCCTCTACATCTGTCTGACCTATAGACCACCACCAACTCCTCTACATCTGTCTGACCTATAGACCACCACCAACTCCTCTACATCTGTCAGACCTACAGACCACCAACAACTCCTCTACATCTGTCTGACCTATAGACCACCACCAACTCCTCTACATCTGTCAGACCTATAGACCACCAACAACTCCTCTACATTTGTCAGACCTATAAACCACCACCAACTCCTCTACATCTGTCAGACCTACAGACCACCACCAACTCCTCTACATCTGTCAGACCTATAAACCACCACCAACTCCTCTACATCTGTCAGACCTATAGACCACCACCAACTCCTCTACATCTGTCAGACCTATAGACCACCACCAACTCCTCTACATCTGTCTGACCTATAGACCACCACCAACTCCTCTACATCTGTCTGACCTACAGACCACCACCAACTCCTCTACATCTGTCAAACCTATAGACCACCACCAACTCCTCTACATCTGTCAGACCTATAGACCACCACCAACTCCTCTACATCTGTCTGACCTATAGACCACCACCAACTCCTCTACATCTGTCAGACCTACAGACCACCACCAACTCCTCTACATCTATCTGACCTATAGACCACCACCAACTCCTCTACATCTGTCTGACCTATAGACCACCACCAACTCCTCTACATCTGTCAGACCTACAGACCACCACCAACTCCTCTACATCTGTCTGACCTATAGACCACCACCAACTCCTCTACATCTGTCAGACCTATAGACCACCAACAACTCCTCTACATTTGTCAGACCTATAAACCACCACCAACTCCTCTACATCTGTCAGACCTACAGACCACCACCAACTCCTCTACATCTGTCAAACCTATAGACCACCACCAACTCCTCTACATCTGTCTGACCTACAGACCGTCACCAACTCCTCTACATCTGTCAGACCTACAGACCACCACCAACTCCTCTACATCTGTCTGACCTATAGACCACCACCAACTCCTCTACATCTGTCTGACCTATAGACCACCACCAACTCCTCTACATCTGTCAGACCTACAGACCACCAACAACTCCTCTACATCTGTCTGACCTATAGACCACCACCAACTCCTCTACATCTGTCAGACCTATAGACCACCAACAACTCCTCTACATTTGTCAGACCTATAAACCACCACCAACTCCTCTACATCTGTCAGACCTACAGACCACCACCAACTCCTCTACATCTGTCAGACCTATAAACCACCACCAACTCCTCTACATCTGTCAGACCTATAGACCACCACCAACTCCTCTACATCTGCCTGACCTATAGACCACCACCAACTCCTCTACATCTGTCTGACCTACAGACCACCACCAACTCCTCTACATCTGTCAAACCTATAGACCACCACCAACTCCTCTACATCTGTCAGACCTATAGACCACCACCAACTCCTCTACATCTGTCTGACCTATAGACCACCACCAACTCCTCTACATCTGTCAGACCTACAGACCACCACCAACTCCTCTACATCTATCTGACCTATAGACCACCACCAACTCCTCTACATCTGTCTGACCTATAGACCACCACCAACTCCTCTACATCTGTCAGACCTACAGACCACCACCAACTCCTCTACATCTGTCTGACCTATAGACCACCACCAACTCCTCTACATCTGTCAGACCTATAGACCACCAACAACTCCTCTACATTTGTCAGACCTATAAACCACCACCAACTCCTCTACATCTGTCAGACCTACAGACCACCACCAACTCCTCTACATCTGTCAAACCTATAGACCACCACCAACTCCTCTACATCTGTCTGACCTACAGACCATCACCAACTCCTCTACATCTGTCAGACCTACAGACCACCACCAACTCCTCTACATCTGTCTGACCTATAGACCACCACCAACTCCTCTACATCTGTCTGACCTATAGACCACCACCAACTCCTCTACATCTGTCAAACCTATAGACCACCACCAACTCCTCTACATCTGTCTGACCTACAGACCAACACCAACTCCTCTACATCTGTCAGACCTACAGACCACCACCAACTCCTCTACATCTGTCTGACCTATAGACCACCACCAACTCCTCTACATCTGTCTGACCTATAGACCACCACCAACTCCTCTACATCTGTCAAACCTATAGACCACCACCAACTCCTCTACATCTGTCTGACCTACAGACCACCACCAACTCCTCTACATCTGTCAGACCTACAGACCACCACCAACTCCTCTACATCTGTCTGACCTATAGACCACCACCAACTCCTCTACATCTGTCTGACCTATAGACCACCACCAACTCCTCTACATCTGTCTGACCTACAGACCACCACCAACTCCTCTACATCTGTCAGACCTACAGACCACCACCAACTCCTCTACATCTGTCTGACCTATAGACCACCACCAACTCCTCTACATCTGTTAGACCTATAGACCACCACCAACTCCTCTACATCTGTCAAACCTATAGACCACCACCAACTCCTCTACATCTGTCTGACCTACAGACCACCACCAACTCCTCTACATCTGTCAGACCTACAGACCACCACCAACTCCTCTACATCTGTCTGACCTATAGACCACCACCAACTCCTCTACATCTGTCTGACCTACAGACCACCACCAACTCCTCTACATCTGTCAGACCTATAGACCACCACCAACTCCTCTACATCTGTCAGACCTACAGACCACCACCAACTCCTCTACATCTGTCTGACCTATAGACCACCACCAACTCCTCTACATCTGTCAGACCTATAGACCACCAACAACTCCTCTACATTTGTCAGACCTATAAACCACCACCAACTCCTCTACATCTGTCAGACCTACAGACCACCACCAACTCCTCTACATCTGTCAAACCTATAGACCACCACCAACTCCTCTACATCTGTCTGACCTACAGACCGTCACCAACTCCTCTACATCTGTCAGACCTACAGACCACCACCAACTCCTCTACATCTGTCTGACCTATAGACCACCACCAACTCCTCTACATCTGTCTGACCTATAGACCACCACCAACTCCTCTACATCTGTCAGACCTACAGACCACCAACAACTCCTCTACATCTGTCTGACCTATAGACCACCACCAACTCCTCTACATCTGTCAGACCTATAGACCACCAACAACTCCTCTACATTTGTCAGACCTATAAACCACCACCAACTCCTCTACATCTGTCAGACCTACAGACCACCACCAACTCCTCTACATCTGTCAGACCTATAAACCACCACCAACTCCTCTACATCTGTCAGACCTATAGACCACCACCAACTCCTCTACATCTGCCTGACCTATAGACCACCACCAACTCCTCTACATCTGTCTGACCTACAGACCACCACCAACTCCTCTACATCTGTCAAACCTATAGACCACCACCAACTCCTCTACATCTGTCAGACCTATAGACCACCACCAACTCCTCTACATCTGTCTGACCTATAGACCACCACCAACTCCTCTACATCTGTCAGACCTACAGACCACCACCAACTCCTCTACATCTATCTGACCTATAGACCACCACCAACTCCTCTACATCTGTCTGACCTATAGACCACCACCAACTCCTCTACATCTGTCAGACCTACAGACCACCACCAACTCCTCTACATCTGTCTGACCTATAGACCACCACCAACTCCTCTACATCTGTCAGACCTATAGACCACCAACAACTCCTCTACATTTGTCAGACCTATAAACCACCACCAACTCCTCTACATCTGTCAGACCTACAGACCACCACCAACTCCTCTACATCTGTCAAACCTATAGACCACCACCAACTCCTCTACATCTGTCTGACCTACAGACCATCACCAACTCCTCTACATCTGTCAGACCTACAGACCACCACCAACTCCTCTACATCTGTCTGACCTATAGACCACCACCAACTCCTCTACATCTGTCTGACCTATAGACCACCACCAACTCCTCTACATCTGTCAAACCTATAGACCACCACCAACTCCTCTACATCTGTCTGACCTACAGACCAACACCAACTCCTCTACATCTGTCAGACCTACAGACCACCACCAACTCCTCTACATCTGTCTGACCTATAGACCACCACCAACTCCTCTACATCTGTCTGACCTATAGACCACCACCAACTCCTCTACATCTGTCAAACCTATAGACCACCACCAACTCCTCTACATCTGTCTGACCTACAGACCACCACCAACTCCTCTACATCTGTCAGACCTACAGACCACCACCAACTCCTCTACATCTGTCTGACCTATAGACCACCACCAACTCCTCTACATCTGTCTGACCTATAGACCACCACCAACTCCTCTACATCTGTCTGACCTACAGACCACCACCAACTCCTCTACATCTGTCAGACCTACAGACCACCACCAACTCCTCTACATCTGTCAGACCTACAGACCACCACCAACTCCTCTACATCTGTCAAACCTATAGACCACCACCAACTCCTCTACATCTGTCTGACCTACAGACCACCACCAACTCCTCTACATCTGTCAGACCTACAGACCACCACCAACTCCTCTACATCTGTCTGACCTATAGACCACCACCAACTCCTCTACATCTGTCTGACCTACAGACCACCACCAACTCCTCTACATCTGTCAGACCTATAGACCACCACCAACTCCTCTACATCTGTCAGACCTATAGACCACCACCAACTCCTCTACATCTGTCTGACCTGTAGACCACCACCAACTCCTCTACATCTGTCAGACCTATAGACCACCACCAACTCCTCTACATCTGTCTGACCTATAGACCACCACCAACTCCTCTACATCTGTCTGACCTACAGACCACCACCAACTCCTCTACATCTGTCAGACCTGTAGACCACCACCAACTCCTCTACATCTGTCAGACCTATAGACCACCACCAACTCCTCTACATCTGTCTGACCTATAGACCACCACCAACTCCTCTACATCTGTCTGACCTATAGACCACCACCAACTCCTCTACATCTGTCAAACCTATAGACCACCACCAACTCCTCTACATCTGTCTGACCTACAGACCAACACCAACTCCTCTACATCTGTCAGACCTACAGACCACCACCAACTCCTCTACATCTGTCTGACCTATAGACCACCACCAAATCCTCTACATCTGTCTGACCTATAGACCACCACCAACTCCTCTACATCTGTCAAACCTATAGACCACCACCAACTCCTCTACATCTGTCTGACCTACAGACCACCACCAACTCCTCTACATCTGTCAGACCTACAGACCACCACCAACTCCTCTACATCTGTCTGACCTATAGACCACCACCAACTCCTCTACATCTGTCTGACCTATAGACCACCACCAACTCCTCTACATCTGTCTGACCTACAGACCACCACCAACTCCTCTACATCTGTCAGACCTACAGACCACCACCAACTCCTCTACATCTGTCTGACCTATAGACCACCACCAACTCCTCTACATCTGTCTGACCTATAGACCACCACCAACTCCTCTACATCTGTCAAACCTATAGACCACCACCAACTCCTCTACATCTGTCTGACCTACAGACCACCACCAACTCCTCTACATCTGTCAGACCTACAGACCACCACCAACTCCTCTACATCTGTCTGACCTATAGACCACCACCAACTCCTCTACATCTGTCTGACCTACAGACCACCACCAACTCCTCTACATCTGTCAGACCTATAGACCACCACCAACTCCTCTACATCTGTCAGACCTACAGACCACCACCAACTCCTCTACATCTGTCTGACCTATAGACCACCACCAACTCCTCTACATCTGTCAGACCTATAGACCACCAACAACTCCTCTACATTTGTCAGACCTATAAACCACCACCAACTCCTCTACATCTGTCAGACCTACAGACCACCACCAACTCCTCTACATCTGTCAAACCTATAGACCACCACCAACTCCTCTACATCTGTCTGACCTACAGACCGTCACCAACTCCTCTACATCTGTCAGACCTACAGACCACCACCAACTCCTCTACATCTGTCTGACCTATAGACCACCACCAACTCCTCTACATCTGTCTGACCTATAGACCACCACCAACTCCTCTACATCTGTCAGACCTACAGACCACCAACAACTCCTCTACATCTGTCTGACCTATAGACCACCACCAACTCCTCTACATCTGTCAGACCTATAGACCACCAACAACTCCTCTACATTTGTCAGACCTATAAACCACCACCAACTCCTCTACATCTGTCAGACCTACAGACCACCACCAACTCCTCTACATCTGTCAGACCTATAAACCACCACCAACTCCTCTACATCTGTCAGACCTATAGACCACCACCAACTCCTCTACATCTGCCTGACCTATAGACCACCACCAACTCCTCTACATCTGTCTGACCTACAGACCACCACCAACTCCTCTACATCTGTCAAACCTATAGACCACCACCAACTCCTCTACATCTGTCAGACCTATAGACCACCACCAACTCCTCTACATCTGTCTGACCTATAGACCACCACCAACTCCTCTACATCTGTCAGACCTACAGACCACCACCAACTCCTCTACATCTATCTGACCTATAGACCACCACCAACTCCTCTACATCTGTCTGACCTATAGACCACCACCAACTCCTCTACATCTGTCAGACCTACAGACCACCACCAACTCCTCTACATCTGTCTGACCTATAGACCACCACCAACTCCTCTACATCTGTCAGACCTATAGACCACCAACAACTCCTCTACATTTGTCAGACCTATAAACCACCACCAACTCCTCTACATCTGTCAGACCTACAGACCACCACCAACTCCTCTACATCTGTCAAACCTATAGACCACCACCAACTCCTCTACATCTGTCTGACCTACAGACCATCACCAACTCCTCTACATCTGTCAGACCTACAGACCACCACCAACTCCTCTACATCTGTCTGACCTATAGACCACCACCAACTCCTCTACATCTGTCTGACCTATAGACCACCACCAACTCCTCTACATCTGTCAAACCTATAGACCACCACCAACTCCTCTACATCTGTCTGACCTACAGACCAACACCAACTCCTCTACATCTGTCAGACCTACAGACCACCACCAACTCCTCTACATCTGTCTGACCTATAGACCACCACCAACTCCTCTACATCTGTCTGACCTATAGACCACCACCAACTCCTCTACATCTGTCAAACCTATAGACCACCACCAACTCCTCTACATCTGTCTGACCTACAGACCACCACCAACTCCTCTACATCTGTCAGACCTACAGACCACCACCAACTCCTCTACATCTGTCTGACCTATAGACCACCACCAACTCCTCTACATCTGTCTGACCTATAGACCACCACCAACTCCTCTACATCTGTCTGACCTACAGACCACCACCAACTCCTCTACATCTGTCAGACCTACAGACCACCACCAACTCCTCTACATCTGTCAGACCTACAGACCACCACCAACTCCTCTACATCTGTCAAACCTATAGACCACCACCAACTCCTCTACATCTGTCTGACCTACAGACCACCACCAACTCCTCTACATCTGTCAGACCTACAGACCACCACCAACTCCTCTACATCTGTCTGACCTATAGACCACCACCAACTCCTCTACATCTGTCTGACCTACAGACCACCACCAACTCCTCTACATCTGTCAGACCTATAGACCACCACCAACTCCTCTACATCTGTCAGACCTATAGACCACCACCAACTCCTCTACATCTGTCTGACCTGTAGACCACCACCAACTCCTCTACATCTGTCAGACCTATAGACCACCACCAACTCCTCTACATCTGTCTGACCTATAGACCACCACCAACTCCTCTACATCTGTCTGACCTACAGACCACCACCAACTCCTCTACATCTGTCAGACCTGTAGACCACCACCAACTCCTCTACATCTGTCAGACCTATAGACCACCACCAACTCCTCTACATCTGTCTGACCTGTAGACCACCACCAACTCCTCTACATCTGTCAGACCTATAGACCACCACCAACTCCTCTACATCTGTCTGACCTAAAGACCACCACCAACTCCTCTACATCTGTCAGACCTATAGACCACCACCAACTCCTCTACATCTGTCAGACCTACAGACCACCACCAACTCCTCTACATCTATCAGACCTACAGACCACCACCAACTCCTCTACATTCTGTCAGACCTATAGACCACCACCAACTCCTCTACATCTGTCAAACCTACAGACCACCACCAACTCCTCTACATCTGTCAGACCTACAGACCACCACCAACTCCTCTACATCTGTCTGACCTATAGACCACCACCAACTCCTCTACATCTGTCTGACCTATAGACCACCACCAACTCCTCTACATCTGTCAAACCTATAGACCACCACCAACTCCTCTACATCTGTCAGACCTATAAACCACCACCAACTCCTCTACATCTGTCAGACCTATAGACCACCACCAACTCCTCTACATCTGTCAAACCTATAGACCACCACCAACTCCTCTACATCTGTCTGACCTACAGACCATCACCAACTCCTCTACATCTGTCAGACCTACAGACCACCACCAACTCCTCTACATCTGTCTGACCTATAGACCACCACCAGCTCCTCTACATCTGTCAAACCTATAGACCACCACCAACTCCTCTACATCTGTCTGACCTACAGACCACCACCAACTATTCTACTTCTGTCATACCTACAGACCACCACCAACTCCTCTACATCTGTCTGACCTACAGACCACCACCAACTCCTCTACATCTGTCAGACCTACAGACCACCACCAACTCCTCTACATCTGTCAAACCTATAGACCACCACCAACTCCTCTACATCTGTCTGACCTACAGACCACCACCAACTATTCTACTTCTGTCAGACCTACAGACCACCACCAACTCCTCTACATCTGTCTGACCTATAGACCACCACCAACTCCTCTACATCTGTCTGACCTATAGACCACCAACAACTCCTCTACATCTGTCAAACCTATAGACCACCACCAACTCCTCTACATCTGTCTGACCTACAGACCACCACCAACTCCTCTACATCTGTCAGACCTACAGACCACCACCAACTCCTCTACATCTGTCTGACCTATAGACCACCACCAACTTCTCTACATCTGTCTGACCTATAGACCATCACCAACTCCTCTACATCTGTCTGACCTATAGACCACCACCAACTCCTCTACATCTGTTTGACCTACAGACCACCACCAACTCCTCTACATCTGTCAGACCTATAGACCACCACCAACTCCTCTACATCTGTCAGACCTATAGACCACCACCAACTCCTCTACATCTGTCTGACCTGTAGACCACCACCAACTCCTCTACATCTGTCAGACCTAGAGACCACCACCAACTCCTCTACATCTGTCTGACCTAAAGACCACCCTAAAGACCACCACCAACTCCTCTACATCTGTCAGACCGATAGACCACCACCAACTCCTCTACATCTGTCAGACCTACAGACCACCACCAACTCCTCTACATCTGTCTGACCTATAGACCACCACCAACTCCTCTACATCTGTCTGACCTACAGACCACAACCAACTCCTCTACATCTGTCTGACCTATAGACCACCACCAACTCCTCTACATCTGTCTGACCTATAGACCACCACCAACTCCTCTACATCTGTCAGACCTACAGACCACCACCAACTCCTCTACATCTGTCTGACCTATAGACCACCACCAACTCCTCTACATCTGTCTGACCTATAGACCACCACCAACTCCTCTACATCTGTCTGACCTATAGACCACCACCAACTCCTCTACATCTGTCTGACCTACAGACCACCACCAACTCCTCTACATCTGTCAAACCTATAGACCACCACCAACTCCTCTACATCTGTCAGACCTATAAACCACCACCAACTCCTCTACATCTGTCAGACCTACAGACCACCACCAACTCCTCTACATCTGTCAGACCTATAGACCACCACCAACTCCTCTACATCTGTCAGACCTACAGACCACCACCAACTATTCTACTTCTGTCATACCTACAGACCACCATCAACTCCTCTACATCTGTCAGACCTATAGACCACCACCAACTCCTCTACATCTGTCAGACCTACAGACCACCACCAACTCCTCTACATCTATCAGACCTACAGACCACCACCAACTCCTCTACATTCTGTCAGACCTATAGACCACCACCAACTCCTCTACATCTGTCAAACCTACAGACCACCACCAACTCCTCTACATCTGTCAGACCTACAGACCACCACCAACTCCTCTACATCTGTCTGACCTATAGACCACCACCAACTCCTCTACATCTGTCTGACCTATAGACCACCACCAACTCCTCTACATCTGTCAAACCTATAGACCACCACCAACTCCTCTACATCTGTCAGACCTATAAACCACCACCAACTCCTCTACATCTGTCAGACCTATAGACCACCACCAACTCCTCTACATCTGTCAAACCTATAGACCACCACCAACTCCTCTACATCTGTCTGACCTACAGACCATCACCAACTCCTCTACATCTGTCAGACCTACAGACCACCACCAACTCCTCTACATCTGTCTGACCTATAGACCACCACCAGCTCCTCTACATCTGTCAAACCTATAGACCACCACCAACTCCTCTACATCTGTCTGACCTACAGACCACCACCAACTATTCTACTTCTGTCATACCTACAGACCACCACCAACTCCTCTACATCTGTCTGACCTACAGACCACCACCAACTCCTCTACATCTGTCAGACCTACAGACCACCACCAACTCCTCTACATCTGTCAAACCTATAGACCACCACCAACTCCTCTACATCTTTCTGACCTACAGACCACCACCAACTATTCTACTTCTGTCAGACCTACAGACCACCACCAACTCCTCTACATCTGTCTGACCTATAGACCACCACCAACTCCTCTACATCTGTCTGACCTATAGACCACCAACAACTCCTCTACATCTGTCAGACCTATAAACCACCACCAACTCCTCTACATCTGTCAGACCTATAGACCACCACCAACTCCTCTACATCTGTCAAACCTATAGACCACCACCAACTCCTCTACATCTGTCTGACCTACATACCATCACCAACTCCTCTACATCTGTCAGACCTACAGACCACCACCAACTCCTCTACATCTGTCTGACCTATAGACCACCACCAGCTCCTCTACATCTGTCAAACCTATAGACCACCACCAACTCCTCTACATCTGTCTGACCTACAGACCACCACCAACTATTCTACTTCTGTCATACCTACAGACCACCACCAACTCCTCTACATCTGTCTGACCTACAGACCACCACCAACTCCTCTACATCTGTCAGACCTACAGACCACCACCAACTCCTCTACATCTGTCAAACCTATAGACCACCACCAACTCCTCTACATCTGTCTGACCTACAGACCACCACCAACTATTCTACTTCTGTCAGACCTACAGACCACCACCAACTCCGCTACATCTGTCTGACCTATAGACCACCACCAACTCCTCTACATCTGTCTGACCTATAGACCACCAACAACTCCTCTACATCTGTCAAACCTATAGACCACCACCAACTCCTCTACATCTGTCTGACCTACAGACCACCACCAACTCCTCTACATCTGTCAGACCTACAGACCACCACCAACTCCTCTACATCTGTCTGACCTATAGACCACCACCAACTTCTCTACATCTGTCTGACCTATAGACCATCACCAACTCCTCTACATCTGTCTGACCTATAGACCACCACCAACTCCTCTACATCTGTTTGACCTACAGACCACCACCAACTCCTCTACATCTGTCTGACCTACAGACCACCACCAACTCCTCTACATCTGTCAGACCTATAGACCACCACCAACTCCTCTACATCTGTCAGACCTATAGACCACCACCAACTCCTCTACATCTGTCTGACCTGTAGACCACCACCAACTCCTCTACATCTGTCAGACCTATAGACCACCACCAACTTCTCTACATCTGTCTGACCTATAGACCATCACCAACTCCTCTACATCTGTCTGACCTATAGACCACCACCAACTCCTCTACATCTGTTTGACCTACAGACCACCACCAACTCCTCTACATCTGTCTGACCTACAGACCACCACCAACTCCTCTACATCTGTCAGACCTATAGACCACCACCAACTCCTCTACATCTGTCAGACCTATAGACCACCACCAACTCCTCTACATCTGTCTGACCTGTAGACCACCACCAACTCCTCTACATCTGTCAGACCTATAGACCACCACCAACTCCTCTACATCTGTCTGACCTAAAGACCACCACCAACTCCTCTACATCTGTCAGACCTATAGACCACCACCAACTCCTCTACATCTGTCAGACCTACAGACCACCACCAACTCCTCTACATCTATCAGACCTACAGACCACCACCAACTCCTCTACATTCTGTCAGACCTATAGACCACCACCAACTCCTCTACATCTGTCAAACCTACAGACCACCACCAACTCCTCTACATCTGTCAGACCTACAGACCACCACCAACTCCTCTACATCTGTCTGACCTATAGACCACCACCAACTCCTCTACATCTGTCTGACCTATAGACCACCACCAACTCCTCTACATCTGTCAAACCTATAGACCACCACCAACTCCTCTACATCTGTCAGACCTATAAACCACCACCAACTCCTCTACATCTGTCAGACCTATAGACCACCACCAACTCCTCTACATCTGTCAAACCTATAGACCACCACCAACTCCTCTACATCTGTCTGACCTACAGACCATCACCAACTCCTCTACATCTGTCAGACCTACAGACCACCACCAACTCCTCTACATCTGTCTGACCTATAGACCACCACCAGCTCCTCTACATCTGTCAAACCTATAGACCACCACCAACTCCTCTACATCTGTCTGACCTACAGACCACCACCAACTATTCTACTTCTGTCATACCTACAGACCACCACCAACTCCTCTACATCTGTCTGACCTACAGACCACCACCAACTCCTCTACATCTGTCAGACCTACAGACAACCACCAACTCCTCTACATCTGTCAAACCTATAGACCACCACCAACTCCTCTACATCTGTCTGACCTACAGACCACCACCAACTATTCTACTTCTGTCAGACCTACAGACCACCACCAACTCCTCTACATCTGTCTGACCTATAGACCACCACCAACTCCTCTACATCTGTCTGACCTATAGACCACCAACAACTCCTCTACATCTGTCAAACCTATAGACCACCACCAACTCCTCTACATCTGTCTGACCTACAGACCACCACCAACTCCTCTACATCTGTCAGACCTACAGACCACCACCAACTCCTCTACATCTGTCTGACCTATAGACCACCACCAACTTCTCTACATCTGTCTGACCTATAGACCATCACCAACTCCTCTACATCTGTCTGACCTATAGACCACCACCAACTCCTCTACATCTGTTTGACCTACAGACCACCACCAACTCCTCTACATCTGTCAGACCTATAGACCACCACCAACTCCTCTACATCTGTCAGACCTATAGACCACCACCAACTCCTCTACATCTGTCTGACCTGTAGACCACCACCAACTCCTCTACATCTGTCAGACCTAGAGACCACCACCAACTCCTCTACATCTGTCTGACCTAAAGACCACCCTAAAGACCACCACCAACTCCTCTACATCTGTCAGACCGATAGACCACCACCAACTCCTCTACATCTGTCAGACCTACAGACCACCACCAACTCCTCTACATCTGTCTGACCTATAGACCACCACCAACTCCTCTACATCTGTCTGACCTACAGACCACAACCAACTCCTCTACATCTGTCTGACCTATAGACCACCACCAACTCCTCTACATCTGTCTGACCTATAGACCACCACCAACTCCTCTACATCTGTCAGACCTACAGACCACCACCAACTCCTCTACATCTGTCTGACCTATAGACCACCACCAACTCCTCTACATCTGTCTGACCTATAGACCACCACCAACTCCTCTACATCTGTCTGACCTATAGACCACCACCAACTCCTCTACATCTGTCTGACCTACAGACCACCACCAACTCCTCTACATCTGTCAAACCTATAGACCACCACCAACTCCTCTACATCTGTCAGACCTATAAACCACCACCAACTCCTCTACATCTGTCAGACCTACAGACCACCACCAACTCCTCTACATCTGTCAGACCTATAGACCACCACCAACTCCTCTACATCTGTCAGACCTACAGACCACCACCAACTATTCTACTTCTGTCATACCTACAGACCACCATCAACTCCTCTACATCTGTCAGACCTATAGACCACCACCAACTCCTCTACATCTGTCAGACCTACAGACCACCACCAACTCCTCTACATCTATCAGACCTACAGACCACCACCAACTCCTCTACATTCTGTCAGACCTATAGACCACCACCAACTCCTCTACATCTGTCAAACCTACAGACCACCACCAACTCCTCTACATCTGTCAGACCTACAGACCACCACCAACTCCTCTACATCTGTCTGACCTATAGACCACCACCAACTCCTCTACATCTGTCTGACCTATAGACCACCACCAACTCCTCTACATCTGTCAAACCTATAGACCACCACCAACTCCTCTACATCTGTCAGACCTATAAACCACCACCAACTCCTCTACATCTGTCAGACCTATAGACCACCACCAACTCCTCTACATCTGTCAAACCTATAGACCACCACCAACTCCTCTACATCTGTCTGACCTACAGACCATCACCAACTCCTCTACATCTGTCAGACCTACAGACCACCACCAACTCCTCTACATCTGTCTGACCTATAGACCACCACCAGCTCCTCTACATCTGTCAAACCTATAGACCACCACCAACTCCTCTACATCTGTCTGACCTACAGACCACCACCAACTATTCTACTTCTGTCATACCTACAGACCACCACCAACTCCTCTACATCTGTCTGACCTACAGACCACCACCAACTCCTCTACATCTGTCAGACCTACAGACCACCACCAACTCCTCTACATCTGTCAAACCTATAGACCACCACCAACTCCTCTACATCTTTCTGACCTACAGACCACCACCAACTATTCTACTTCTGTCAGACCTACAGACCACCACCAACTCCTCTACATCTGTCTGACCTATAGACCACCACCAACTCCTCTACATCTGTCTGACCTATAGACCACCAACAACTCCTCTACATCTGTCAGACCTATAAACCACAACCAACTCCTCTACATCTGTCAGACCTATAGACCACCACCAACTCCTCTACATCTGTCAAACCTATAGACCACCACCAACTCCTCTACATCTGTCTGACCTACATACCATCACCAACTCCTCTACATCTGTCAGACCTACAGACCACCACCAACTCCTCTACATCTGTCTGACCTATAGACCACCACCAGCTCCTCTACATCTGTCAAACCTATAGACCACCACCAACTCCTCTACATCTGTCTGACCTACAGACCACCACCAACTATTCTACTTCTGTCATACCTACAGACCACCACCAACTCCTCTACATCTGTCTGACCTACAGACCACCACCAACTCCTCTACATCTGTCAGACCTACAGACCACCACCAACTCCTCTACATCTGTCAAACCTATAGACCACCACCAACTCCTCTACATCTGTCTGACCTACAGACCACCACCAACTATTCTACTTCTGTCAGACCTACAGACCACCACCAACTCCTCTACATCTGTCTGACCTATAGACCACCACCAACTCCTCTACATCTGTCTGACCTATAGACCACCAACAACTCCTCTACATCTGTCAAACCTATAGACCACCACCAACTCCTCTACATCTGTCTGACCTATAGACCACCACCAACTCCTCTACATCTGTCAGACCTATAGACCACCACCGACTCCTCTACATCTGTCAAACCTATAGACCACCACCAACTCCTCTACATCTGTCTGACCTACAGACCATCACCAACTCCTCTACATTTGTCAGACCTACAGACCACCACCAACTCCTCTACATCTGTCTGACCTATAGACCACCACCAGCTCCTCTACATCTGTCAAACCTATAGACCACCACCAACTCCTCTACATCTGTCTGACCTACAGACCACCACCAACTATTCTACTTCTGTCATACCTACAGACCACCACCAACTCCTCTACATCTGTCTGACCTACAGACCACCACCAACTCCTCTACATCTGTCAGACCTACAGACCACCACCAACTCCTCTACATCTGTCAAACCTATAGACCACCACCAACTCCTCTACATCTTTCTGACCTACAGACCACCACCAACTATTCTACTTCTGTCAGACCTACAGACCACCACCAACTCCTCTACATCTGTCTGACCTATAGACCACCACCAACTCCTCTACATCTGTCTGACCTATAGACCACCAACAACTCCTCTACATCTGTCAAACCTATAGACCACCACCAACTCCTCTACATCTGTCTGACCTACAGACCACCACCAACTCCTCTACATCTGTCAGACCTACAGACCACCACCAACTCCTCTACATCTGTCTGACCTATAGACCACCACCAACTTCTCTACATCTGTCTGACCTATAGACCATCACCAACTCCTCTACATCTGTCTGACCTATAGACCACCACCAACTCCTCTACATCTGTTTGACCTACAGACCACCACCAACTCCTCTACATCTGTCAGACCTATAGACCACCACCAACTCCTCTACATCTGTCAGACCTATAGACCACCACCAACTCCTCTACATCTGTCTGACCTGTAGACCACCACCAACTCCTCTACATCTGTCAGACCTATAGACCACCACCAACTCCTCTACATCTGTCTGACCTAAAGACCACCCTAAAGACCACCACCAACTCCTCTACATCTGTCAGACCGATAGACCACCACCAACTCCTCTACATCTGTCAGACCTACAGACCACCACCAACTCCTCTACATCTGTCAGACCTACAGACCACCACCAACTCCTCTACATCTGTCTGACCTATAGACCACCACCAACTCCTCTACATCTGTCTGACCTACAGACCACAACCAACTCCTCTACATCTGTCTGACCAATAGACCACCACCAACTCCTCTACATCTGTCTGACCTATAGACCACCACCAACTCCTCTACATCTGTCAGACCTACAGACCACCACCAACTCCTCTACATCTGTCTGACCTATAGACCACCACCAACTCCTCTACATCTGTCTGACCTATAGACCACCACCAACTCCTCTACATCTGTTTGACCTATAGACCACCACCAACTCCTCTACATCTGTCTGACCTACAGACCACCACCAACTCCTCTACATCTGTCAAACCTATAGACCACCACCAACTCCTCTGAATCTGTCAGACCTATAAACCACCACCAACTCCTCTACATCTGTCAGACCTACAGACCACCACCAACTCCTCTACATCTGTCAGACCTATAGACCACCACCAACTCCTCTACATCTGTCAGACCTACAGACCACCACCAACTATTCTACTTCTGTCATACCTACAGACCACCATCAACTCCTCTACATCTGTCTGACCTACAGACCACAACCAACTCCTCTACTTCTGTCAGACCTACAGACCACCACCAACTCCTCTACATCTGTCTGACCTATAGACCACCACCAACTCCTCTACATCTGTCTGACCTATAGACCACCACCAACTCCTCTACATCTGTCAAACCTATAGACCACCACCAACTCCTCTACATCTGTCTGACCTATAGACCACCACCAACTTCTCTACATCTGTCTGACCTATAGACCACCACCAACTCCTCTACATCTGTCAGACCTATAGACCACCACCAACTCCTCTACATCTGTCTGACCTGTAGACCACCACCAACTCCTCTACATCTGTCAGACCTATAGACCACCACCAACTCCTCTACATCTGTCAGACCTACAGACCACCACCAACTCCTCTACATCTGTCTGACCTATAGACCACCACCAACTCCTCTACATCTGTCTGACCTACAGACCACAACCAACTCCTCTACATCTGTCTGACCTATAGACCACCACCAACTCCTCTACATCTGTCTGACCTATAGACCACCACCAACTCCTCTACATCTGTCAGACCTACAGACCACCACCAACTCCTCTACATCTGTCTGACCTATAGACCACCACCAACTCCTCTACATCTGTCTGACCTACAGACCACAACCAACTCCTCTACATCTGTCTGACCTATAGACCACCACCAACTCCTCTACATGTGTCTGACCTATAGACCACCACCAACTCCTCTACATCTGTCAGACCTACAGACCACCACCAACTCCTCTACATCTGTCTGACCTATAGACCACCACCAACTCCTCTACATCTGTCTGACCTATAGACCACCACCAACTCCTCTACATCTGTCTGACCTATAGACCACCACCAACTCCTCTACATCTGTCTGACCTACAGACCACCACCAACTCCTCTACATCTGTCAAACCTATAGACCACCACCAACTCCTCTACATCTGTCAGACCTATAGACCACCACCAACTCCTCTACATCTGTCAGACCTACAGACCACCACCAACTCCTCTACATCTGTCAGACCTATAGACCACCACCAACTCCTCTACATCTGTCAGACCTACAGACCACCACCAACTCCTCTACATCTGTCTGACCTATAGACCACCACCAACTCCTCTACATCTGTCTGACCTATAGACCACCACCAACTCCTCTAGATCTTTCTGACCTACAGACCACCACCAACTCCTCTACATCTGTCTGACCTATAGACCACCACCAACTCCTCTACATCTGTCTGACCTATAGACCACCACCAACTCCTCTACATCTGTCTGACCTATAGACCACCACCAACTCCTCTACATCTGTCTGACCTATAGACCACCACCAACTCCTCTACATCTGTCTGACCTAGAGACCACCACCAACTCCTCTACATCTGTCTGACCTATAGACCACCACCAACTCCTCTACATCTGTCAAACCTATAGACCACCACCAACTCCTCTACATCTGTCTGACCTAGAGACCACCACCAACTCCTCTACATCTGTCAGACCTACAGACCACCACCAACTCCTCTACATCTGTCTGACCTATAGACCACCACCAACTCCTCTACATCTGTCTGACCTATAGACCACCACCAACTCCTCTACATCTGTCAAACCTATAGACCACCACCAACTCCTCTACATCTGTCTGACCTACAGACCACCACCAACTCCTCTACATCTGTCAGACCTACAGACCACCACCAACTACTCTACATCTGTCTGACCTATAGACCACCACCAACTCCTCTACATCTGTCTGACCTATAGACCACCACCAACTCCTCTACATCTGTCAGACCTATAGACCACCACCAACTCCTCTACATCTGTCTGACCTATAGACCACCACCAACTCCTCTACATCTGTCTGACCTACAGACCACCACCAGCTCCTCTACATCTGTCAGACCTATAGACCACCACCAACTCCTCTACATCTGTCAGACCTATAGACCACCACCAACTCCTCTACATCCGTCTGACCTGTAGACCACCACCAACTCCTCTACATCTGTCAGACCTATAGACCACCACCAACTCCTCTACATCTGTCTGACCTAAAGAACACCACCAACTCCTCTACATCTGTCAGACCTATAGACCACCACCAACTCCTCTACATCTGTCAGACCGATAGACCACCACCAACTCCTCTACATCTGTCTGACCTATAGACCACCACCAACTCCTCTACATCTGTCTGACCTATAGACCACCACCAACTCCTCTACATCTGTCAGACCTATAGACCACCACCAACTCCTCTACATCTGTCAGACCTACAGACCACCACAAACTCCTCTACATCTGTCAGACCTATAGACCACCACCAACTCCTCTACATCTGTCAGACCTACAGACCACCACCAACTCCTCTACATCTGTCTGACCTATAGACCACCACCAACTCCTCTACATCTGTCTGACCTATAGACCACCACCAACTCCTCTACATCTGTCAGACCTATAGACCACCAACAACTCCTCTACATCTGTCAGACCTATAAACCGCCACCAACTCCTCTACATCTGTCTGACCTACAGACCATCACCAACTCCTCTACATCTGTCTGACCTACAGACCACCACCAACTCCTCTACATCTGTCTGACCTATAGACCACCACCAGCTCCTCTACATCTGTCAGACCTATAGACCACCACCAACTCCTCTACATCTGTCAGACCTATAGACCACCACCAACTCCTCTACATCTGTCAGACCTATAGACCACCACGAACTCCTCTACATCTGTCAGACCTACAGACCACCACCAACTCCTCTACATCTGTCTGACCTATAGACCACCACCAACTCCTCTACATCTGTCTGACCTATAGACCACCACCAACTCCTCTACATCTGTCTGACCTACAGACCACCACCAACTCCTCTACATCTGTCAGACCTACAGACCACCACCAACTCCTCTACATCTGTCTGACCTATAGACCACCACCAACTCCTCTACATCTGTCTGACCTATAGACCACCACCAACTGCTCTACATCTGTCTGACCTATAGACCACCACCAACTCCTCTACATCTGTCTGACCTACAGACCACCACCAACTCCTCTACATCTGTCAAACCTATAGACCACCACCAACTCCTCTGAATCTGTCAGACCTATAAACCACCACCAACTCCTCTACATCTGTCAGACCTACAGACCACCACCAACTCCTCTACATCTGTCAGACCTATAGACCACCACCAACTCCTCTACATCTGTCAGACCTACAGACCACCACCAACTATTCTACTTCTGTCATACCTACAGACCACCATCAACTCCTCTACATCTGTCTGACCTACAGACCACAACCAACTCCTCTACTTCTGTCAGACCTACAGACCACCACCAACTCCTCTACATCTGTCTGACCTATAGACCACCACCAACTCCTCTACATCTGTCTGACCTATAGACCACCACCAACTCCTCTACATCTGTCAAACCTATAGACCACCACCAACTCCTCTACATCTGTCTGACCTATAGACCACCACCAACTTCTCTACATCTGTCTGACCTATAGACCACCACCAACTCCTCTACATCTGTCTGACCTATAGACCACCACCAACTCCTCTACATCTGTTTGACCTACAGACCACCACCAACTCCTCTACATCTGTCAGACCTATAGACCACCACCAACTCCTCTACATCTGTCAGACCTATAGACCACCACCAACTCCTCTACATCTGTCTGACCTGTAGACCACCACCAACTCCTCTACATCTGTCAGACCTATAGACCACCACCAACTCCTCTACATCTGTCAGACCTATAGACCACCACCAACTCCTCTACATCTGTCAGACCTATAGACCACCACCAACTCCTCTACATCTGTCTGACCTATAGACCACCACCAACTCCTCTACATCTGTCTGACCTATAGACCACCAACAACTCCTCTACATCTGTCAGACCTATAAACCACCACCAACTCCTCTACATCTGTCAGACCTATAGACCACCACCAACTCCTCTACATCTGTCAAACCTATAGACCACCACCAACTCCTCTACATCTGTCTGACCTACATACCATCACCAACTCCTCTACATCTGTCAGACCTACAGACCACCACCAACTCCTCTACATCTGTCTGACCTATAGACCACCACCAGCTCCTCTACATCTGTCAAACCTATAGACCACCACCAACTCCTCTACATCTGTCTGACCTACAGACCACCACCAACTATTCTACTTCTGTCATACCTACAGACCACCACCAACTCCTCTACATCTGTCTGACCTACAGACCACCACCAACTCCTCTACATCTGTCAGACCTACAGACCACCACCAACTCCTCTACATCTGTCAAACCTATAGACCACCACCAACTCCTCTACATCTGTCTGACCTACAGACCACCACCAACTATTCTACTTCTGTCAGACCTACAGACCACCACCAACTCCTCTACATCTGTCTGACCTATAGACCACCACCAACTCCTCTACATCTGTCTGACCTATAGACCACCAACAACTCCTCTACATCTGTCAAACCTATAGACCACCACCAACTCCTCTACATCTGTCGGACCTATAGACCACCACCAACTCCTCTACATCTGTCAGACCTATAGACCACCACCGACTCCTCTACATCTGTCAAACCTATAGACCACCACCAACTCCTCTACATCTGTCTGACCTACAGACCATCACCAACTCCTCTACATTTGTCAGACCTACAGACCACCACCAACTCCTCTACATCTGTCTGACCTATAGACCACCACCAGCTCCTCTACATCTGTCAAACCTATAGACCACCACCAACTCCTCTACATCTGTCTGACCTACAGACCACCACCAACTATTCTACTTCTGTCATACCTACAGACCACCACCAACTCCTCTACATCTGTCTGACCTACAGACCACCACCAACTCCTCTACATCTGTCAGACCTACAGACCACCACCAACTCCTCTACATCTGTCAAACCTATAGACCACCACCAACTCCTCTACATCTTTCTGACCTACAGACCACCACCAACTATTCTACTTCTGTCAGACCTACAGACCACCACCAACTCCTCTACATCTGTCTGACCTATAGACCACCACCAACTCCTCTACATCTGTCTGACCTATAGACCACCAACAACTCCTCTACATCTGTCAAACCTATAGACCACCACCAACTCCTCTACATCTGTCTGACCTACAGACCACCACCAACTCCTCTACATCTGTCAGACCTACAGACCACCACCAACTCCTCTACATCTGTCTGACCTATAGACCACCACCAACTTCTCTACATCTGTCTGACCTATAGACCATCACCAACTCCTCTACATCTGTCTGACCTATAGACCACCACCAACTCCTCTACATCTGTTTGACCTACAGACCACCACCAACTCCTCTACATCTGTCAGACCTATAGACCACCACCAACTCCTCTACATCTGTCAGACCTATAGACCACCACCAACTCCTCTACATCTGTCTGACCTGTAGACCACCACCAACTCCTCTACATCTGTCAGACCTATAGACCACCACCAACTCCTCTACATCTGTCTGACCTAAAGACCACCCTAAAGACCACCACCAACTCCTCTACATCTGTCAGACCGATAGACCACCACCAACTCCTCTACATCTGTCAGACCTACAGACCACCACCAACTCCTCTACATCTGTCAGACCTACAGACCACCACCAACTCCTCTACATCTGTCTGACCTATAGACCACCACCAACTCCTCTACATCTGTCTGACCTACAGACCACAACCAACTCCTCTACATCTGTCTGACCAATAGACCACCACCAACTCCTCTACATCTGTCTGACCTATAGACCACCACCAACTCCTCTACATCTGTCAGACCTACAGACCACCACCAACTCCTCTACATCTGTCTGACCTATAGACCACCACCAACTCCTCTACATCTGTCTGACCTATAGACCACCACCAACTCCTCTACATCTGTCTGACCTATAGACCACCACCAACTCCTCTACATCTGTCTGACCTACAGACCACCACCAACTCCTCTACATCTGTCAAACCTATAGACCACCACCAACTCCTCTGAATCTGTCAGACCTATAAACCACCACCAACTCCTCTACATCTGTCAGACCTACAGACCACCACCAACTCCTCTACATCTGTCAGACCTATAGACCACCACCAACTCCTCTACATCTGTCAGACCTACAGACCACCACCAACTATTCTACTTCTGTCATACCTACAGACCACCATCAACTCCTCTACATCTGTCTGACCTACAGACCACAACCAACTCCTCTACTTCTGTCAGACCTACAGACCACCACCAACTCCTCTACATCTGTCTGACCTATAGACCACCACCAACTCCTCTACATCTGTCTGACCTATAGACCACCACCAACTCCTCTACATCTGTCAAACCTATAGACCACCACCAACTCCT
Source organism: Salvelinus fontinalis (assembly GCF_029448725.1). NCBI lineage: Eukaryota > Metazoa > Chordata > Actinopteri > Salmoniformes > Salmonidae > Salvelinus > Salvelinus fontinalis. The sequence goes on along the minus strand of NC_074691.1, from coordinate 26,956,811 downwards.
CTACATCTGTCTGACCTATAGACCACCACCAACTTCTCTACATCTGTCTGACCTATAGACCACCACCAACTCCTCTACATCTGTCTGACCTATAGACCACCACCAACTCCTCTACATCTGTTTGACCTACAGACCACCACCAACTCCTCTACATCTGTCAGACCTATAGACCACCACCAACTCCTCTACATCTGTCAGACCTATAGACCACCACCAACTCCTCTACATCTGTCTGACCTGTAGACCACCACCAACTCCTCTACATCTGTCAGACCTATAGACCACCACCAACTCCTCTACATCTGTCAGACCTACAGACCACCACCAACTCCTCTACATCTGTCTGACCTATAGACCACCACCAACTCCTCTACATCTGTCTGACCTACAGACCACAACCAACTCCTCTACATCTGTCTGACCTATAGACCACCACCAACTCCTCTACATCTGTCTGACCTATAGACCACCACCAACTCCTCTACATCTGTCAGACCTACAGACCACCACCAACTCCTCTACATCTGTCTGACCTATAGACCACCACCAACTCCTCTACATCTGTCTGACCTACAGACCACAACCAACTCCTCTACATCTGTCTGACCTATAGACCACCACCAACTCCTCTACATCTGTCTGACCTATAGACCACCACCAACTCCTCTACATCTGTCAGACCTACAGACCACCACCAACTCCTCTACATCTGTCTGACCTATAGACCACCACCAACTCCTCTACATCTGTCTGACCTATAGACCACCACCAACTCCTCTACATCTGTCTGACCTATAGACCACCACCAACTCCTCTACATCTGTCTGACCTACAGACCACCACCAACTCCTCTACATCTGTCAAACCTATAGACCACCACCAACTCCTCTACATCTGTCAGACCTATAGACCACCACCAACTCCTCTACATCTGTCAGACCTACAGACCACCACCAACTCCTCTACATCTGTCAGACCTATAGACCACCACCAACTCCTCTACATCTGTCAGACCTACAGACCACCACCAACTCCTCTACATCTGTCTGACCTATAGACCACCACCAACTCCTCTACATCTGTCTGACCTATAGACCACCACCAACTCCTCTAGATCTTTCTGACCTACAGACCACCACCAACTCCTCTACATCTGTCTGACCTATAGACCACCACCAACTCCTCTACATCTGTCAGACCTACAGACCACCACCAACTCCTCTACATCTGTCAGACCTATAGACCACCACCAACTCCTCTACATCTGTCAGACCTACAGACCACCACCAACTATTCTACTTCTGTCATACCTACAGACCACCATCAACTCCTCTACATCTGTCTGACCTACAGACCACAACCAACTCCTCTACTTCTGTCAGACCTACAGACCACCACCAACTCCTCTACATCTGTCTGACCTATAGACCACCACCAACTCCTCTACATCTGTCTGACCTATAGACCACCACCAACTCCTCTACATCTGTCAAACCTATAGACCACCACCAACTCCTCTACATCTGTCTGACCTATAGACCACCACCAACTTCTCTACATCTGTCTGACCTATAGACCACCACCAACTCCTCTACATCTGTCTGACCTATAGACCACCACCAACTCCTCTACATCTGTTTGACCTACAGACCACCACCAACTCCTCTACATCTGTCAGACCTATAGACCACCACCAACTCCTCTACATCTGTCAGACCTATAGACCACCACCAACTCCTCTACATCTGTCTGACCTGTAGACCACCACCAACTCCTCTACATCTGTCAGACCTATAGACCACCACCAACTCCTCTACATCTGTCAGACCTATAGACCACCACCAACTCCTCTACATCTGTCAGACCTATAGACCACCACCAACTCCTCTACATCTGTCTGACCTATAGACCACCACCAACTCCTCTACATCTGTCTGACCTATAGACCACCAACAACTCCTCTACATCTGTCAGACCTATAAACCACCACCAACTCCTCTACATCTGTCAGACCTATAGACCACCACCAACTCCTCTACATCTGTCAAACCTATAGACCACCACCAACTCCTCTACATCTGTCTGACCTACATACCATCACCAACTCCTCTACATCTGTCAGACCTACAGACCACCACCAACTCCTCTACATCTGTCTGACCTATAGACCACCACCAGCTCCTCTACATCTGTCAGACCTATAGACCACCACCAACTCCTCTACATCTGTCTGACCTACAGACCACCACCAACTATTCTACTTCTGTCATACCTACAGACCACCACCAACTCCTCTACATCTGTCTGACCTACAGACCACCACCAACTCCTCTACATCTGTCAGACCTACAGACCACCACCAACTCCTCTACATCTGTCAAACCTATAGACCACCACCAACTCCTCTACATCTGTCTGACCTACAGACCACCACCAACTATTCTACTTCTGTCAGACCTACAGACCACCACCAACTCCTCTACATCTGTCTGACCTATAGACCACCACCAACTCCTCTACATCTGTCTGACCTATAGACCACCAACAACTCCTCTACATCTGTCAAACCTATAGACCACCACCAACTCCTCTACATCTGTCGGACCTATAGACCACCACCAACTCCTCTACATCTGTCAGACCTATAGACCACCACCGACTCCTCTACATCTGTCAAACCTATAGACCACCACCAACTCCTCTACATCTGTCTGACCTACAGACCATCACCAACTCCTCTACATTTGTCAGACCTACAGACCACCACCAACTCCTCTACATCTGTCTGACCTATAGACCACCACCAGCTCCTCTACATCTGTCAAACCTATAGACCACCACCAACTCCTCTACATCTGTCTGACCTACAGACCACCACCAACTATTCTACTTCTGTCATACCTACAGACCACCACCAACTCCTCTACATCTGTCTGACCTACAGACCACCACCAACTCCTCTACATCTGTCAGACCTACAGACCACCACCAACTCCTCTACATCTGTCAAACCTATAGACCACCACCAACTCCTCTACATCTTTCTGACCTACAGACCACCACCAACTATTCTACTTCTGTCAGACCTACAGACCACCACCAACTCCTCTACATCTGTCTGACCTATAGACCACCACCAACTCCTCTACATCTGTCTGACCTATAGACCACCAACAACTCCTCTACATCTGTCAAACCTATAGACCACCACCAACTCCTCTACATCTGTCTGACCTACAGACCACCACCAACTCCTCTACATCTGTCAGACCTACAGACCACCACCAACTCCTCTACATCTGTCTGACCTATAGACCACCACCAACTTCTCTACATCTGTCTGACCTATAGACCATCACCAACTCCTCTACATCTGTCTGACCTATAGACCACCACCAACTCCTCTACATCTGTTTGACCTACAGACCACCACCAACTCCTCTACATCTGTCAGACCTATAGACCACCACCAACTCCTCTACATCTGTCAGACCTATAGACCACCACCAACTCCTCTACATCTGTCTGACCTGTAGACCACCACCAACTCCTCTACATCTGTCAGACCTATAGACCACCACCAACTCCTCTACATCTGTCTGACCTAAAGACCACCCTAAAGACCACCACCAACTCCTCTACATCTGTCAGACCGATAGACCACCACCAACTCCTCTACATCTGTCAGACCTACAGACCACCACCAACTCCTCTACATCTGTCAGACCTACAGACCACCACCAACTCCTCTACATCTGTCTGACCTATAGACCACCACCAACTCCTCTACATCTGTCTGACCTACAGACCACAACCAACTCCTCTACATCTGTCTGACCAATAGACCACCACCAACTCCTCTACATCTGTCTGACCTATAGACCACCACCAACTCCTCTACATCTGTCAGACCTACAGACCACCACCAACTCCTCTACATCTGTCTGACCTATAGACCACCACCAACTCCTCTACATCTGTCTGACCTATAGACCACCACCAACTCCTCTACATCTGTCTGACCTATAGACCACCACCAACTCCTCTACATCTGTCTGACCTACAGACCACCACCAACTCCTCTACATCTGTCAAACCTATAGACCACCACCAACTCCTCTGAATCTGTCAGACCTATAAACCACCACCAACTCCTCTACATCTGTCAGACCTACAGACCACCACCAACTCCTCTACATCTGTCAGACCTATAGACCACCACCAACTCCTCTACATCTGTCAGACCTACAGACCACCACCAACTATTCTACTTCTGTCATACCTACAGACCACCATCAACTCCTCTACATCTGTCTGACCTACAGACCACAACCAACTCCTCTACTTCTGTCAGACCTACAGACCACCACCAACTCCTCTACATCTGTCTGACCTATAGACCACCACCAACTCCTCTACATCTGTCTGACCTATAGACCACCACCAACTCCTCTACATCTGTCAAACCTATAGACCACCACCAACTCCTCTACATCTGTCTGACCTATAGACCACCACCAACTTCTCTACATCTGTCTGACCTATAGACCACCACCAACTCCTCTACATCTGTCTGACCTATAGACCACCACCAACTCCTCTACATCTGTTTGACCTACAGACCACCACCAACTCCTCTACATCTGTCAGACCTATAGACCACCACCAACTCCTCTACATCTGTCAGACCTATAGACCACCACCAACTCCTCTACATCTGTCTGACCTGTAGACCACCACCAACTCCTCTACATCTGTCAGACCTATAGACCACCACCAACTCCTCTACATCTGTCAGACCTACAGACCACCACCAACTCCTCTACATCTGTCTGACCTATAGACCACCACCAACTCCTCTACATCTGTCTGACCTACAGACCACAACCAACTCCTCTACATCTGTCTGACCTATAGACCACCACCAACTCCTCTACATCTGTCTGACCTATAGACCACCACCAACTCCTCTACATCTGTCAGACCTACAGACCACCACCAACTCCTCTACATCTGTCTGACCTATAGACCACCACCAACTCCTCTACATCTGTCTGACCTACAGACCACAACCAACTCCTCTACATCTGTCTGACCTATAGACCACCACCAACTCCTCTACATCTGTCTGACCTATAGACCACCACCAACTCCTCTACATCTGTCAGACCTACAGACCACCACCAACTCCTCTACATCTGTCTGACCTATAGACCACCACCAACTCCTCTACATCTGTCTGACCTATAGACCACCACCAACTCCTCTACATCTGTCTGACCTATAGACCACCACCAACTCCTCTACATCTGTCTGACCTACAGACCACCACCAACTCCTCTACATCTGTCAAACCTATAGACCACCACCAACTCCTCTACATCTGTCAGACCTATAGACCACCACCAACTCCTCTACATCTGTCAGACCTACAGACCACCACCAACTCCTCTACATCTGTCAGACCTATAGACCACCACCAACTCCTCTACATCTGTCAGACCTACAGACCACCACCAACTCCTCTACATCTGTCTGACCTATAGACCACCACCAACTCCTCTACATCTGTCTGACCTATAGACCACCACCAACTCCTCTAGATCTTTCTGACCTACAGACCACCACCAACTCCTCTACATCTGTCTGACCTATAGACCACCACCAACTCCTCTACATCTGTCTGACCTATAGACCACCACCAACTCCTCTACATCTGTCTGACCTATAGACCACCACCAACTCCTCTACATCTGTCTGACCTATAGACCACCACCAACTCCTCTACATCTGTCTGACCTAGAGACCACCACCAACTCCTCTACATCTGTCTGACCTATAGACCACCACCAACTCCTCTACATCTGTCAAACCTATAGACCACCACCAACTCCTCTACATCTGTCTGACCTAGAGACCACCACCAACTCCTCTACATCTGTCAGACCTACAGACCACCACCAACTCCTCTACATCTGTCTGACCTATAGACCACCACCAACTCCTCTACATCTGTCTGACCTATAGACCACCACCAACTCCTCTACATCTGTCAAACCTATAGACCACCACCAACTCCTCTACATCTGTCTGACCTACAGACCACCACCAACTCCTCTACATCTGTCAGACCTACAGACCACCACCAACTACTCTACATCTGTCTGACCTATAGACCACCACCAACTCCTCTACATCTGTCTGACCTATAGACCACCACCAACTCCTCTACATCTGTCAGACCTATAGACCACCACCAACTCCTCTACATCTGTCTGACCTATAGACCACCACCAACTCCTCTACATCTGTCTGACCTACAGACCACCACCAGCTCCTCTACATCTGTCAGACCTATAGACCACCACCAACTCCTCTACATCTGTCAGACCTATAGACCACCACCAACTCCTCTACATCCGTCTGACCTGTAGACCACCACCAACTCCTCTACATCTGTCAGACCTATAGACCACCACCAACTCCTCTACATCTGTCTGACCTAAAGAACACCACCAACTCCTCTACATCTGTCAGACCTATAGACCACCACCAACTCCTCTACATCTGTCAGACCGATAGACCACCACCAACTCCTCTACATCTGTCTGACCTATAGACCACCACCAACTCCTCTACATCTGTCTGACCTATAGACCACCACCAACTCCTCTACATCTGTCAGACCTATAGACCACCACCAACTCCTCTACATCTGTCAGACCTACAGACCACCACAAACTCCTCTACATCTGTCAGACCTATAGACCACCACCAACTCCTCTACATCTGTCAGACCTACAGACCACCACCAACTCCTCTACATCTGTCTGACCTATAGACCACCACCAACTCCTCTACATCTGTCTGACCTATAGACCACCACCAACTCCTCTACATCTGTCAGACCTATAGACCACCAACAACTCCTCTACATCTGTCAGACCTATAAACCGCCACCAACTCCTCTACATCTGTCTGACCTACAGACCATCACCAACTCCTCTACATCTGTCTGACCTACAGACCACCACCAACTCCTCTACATCTGTCTGACCTATAGACCACCACCAGCTCCTCTACATCTGTCAGACCTATAGACCACCACCAACTCCTCTACATCTGTCAGACCTATAGACCACCACCAACTCCTCTACATCTGTCAGACCTATAGACCACCACGAACTCCTCTACATCTGTCAGACCTACAGACCACCACCAACTCCTCTACATCTGTCTGACCTATAGACCACCACCAACTCCTCTACATCTGTCTGACCTATAGACCACCACCAACTCCTCTACATCTGTCTGACCTACAGACCACCACCAACTCCTCTACATCTGTCAGACCTACAGACCACCACCAACTCCTCTACATCTGTCTGACCTATAGACCACCACCAACTCCTCTACATCTGTCTGACCTATAGACCACCACCAACTGCTCTACATCTGTCTGACCTATAGACCACCACCAACTCCTCTACATCTGTCTGACCTACAGACCACCACCAACTCCTCTACATCTGTCAAACCTATAGACCACCACCAACTCCTCTGAATCTGTCAGACCTATAAACCACCACCAACTCCTCTACATCTGTCAGACCTACAGACCACCACCAACTCCTCTACATCTGTCAGACCTATAGACCACCACCAACTCCTCTACATCTGTCAGACCTACAGACCACCACCAACTATTCTACTTCTGTCATACCTACAGACCACCATCAACTCCTCTACATCTGTCTGACCTACAGACCACAACCAACTCCTCTACTTCTGTCAGACCTACAGACCACCACCAACTCCTCTACATCTGTCTGACCTATAGACCACCACCAACTCCTCTACATCTGTCTGACCTATAGACCACCACCAACTCCTCTACATCTGTCAAACCTATAGACCACCACCAACTCCTCTACATCTGTCTGACCTATAGACCACCACCAACTTCTCTACATCTGTCTGACCTATAGACCACCACCAACTCCTCTACATCTGTCTGACCTATAGACCACCACCAACTCCTCTACATCTGTTTGACCTACAGACCACCACCAACTCCTCTACATCTGTCAGACCTATAGACCACCACCAACTCCTCTACATCTGTCAGACCTATAGACCACCACCAACTCCTCTACATCTGTCTGACCTGTAGACCACCACCAACTCCTCTACATCTGTCAGACCTATAGACCACCACCAACTCCTCTACATCTGTCAGACCTATAGACCACCACCAACTCCTCTACATCTGTCAGACCTATAGACCACCACCAACTCCTCTACATCTGTCTGACCTGTAGACCACCACCAACTCCTCTACATCTGTCAGACCTATAGACCACCACCAACTCCTCTACATCTGTCTGACCTACAGACCACAACCAACTCCTCTACATCTGTCTGACCTATAGACCACCACCAACTCCTCTACATCTGTCTGACCTATAGACCACCACCAACTCCTCTACATCTGTCAGACCTACAGACCACCACCAACTCCTCTACATCTGTCTGACCTATAGACCACCACCAACTCCTCTACAACTGTCTGACCTACAGACCACAACCAACTCCTCTACATCTGTCTGACCTATAGACCACCACCAACTCCTCTACATCTGTCTGACCTATAGACCACCACCAACTCCTCTACATCTGTCAGACCTACAGACCACCACCAACTCCTCTACATCTGTCTGACCTATAGACCACCACCAACTCCTCTACATCTGTCTGACCTATAGACCACCACCAACTCCTCTACATCTGTCTGACCTATAGACGACCACCAACTCCTCTACATCTGTCTGACCTACAGACCACCACCAACTCCTCTACATCTGTCAAACCTATAGACCACCACCAACTCCTCTACATCTGTCAGACCTATAGACCACCACCAACTCCTCTACATCTGTCAGACCTACAGACCACCACCAACTCCTCTACATCTGTCAGACCTATAGACCACCACCAACTCCTCTACATCTGTCAGACCTACAGACCACCACCAACTCCTCTACATCTGTCTGACCTATAGACCACCACCAACTCCTCTACATCTGTCTGACCTATAGACCACCACCAACTCCTCTAGATCTTTCTGACCTACAGACCACCACCAACTCCTCTACATCTGTCTGACCTATAGACCACCACCAACTCCTCTACATCTGTCTGACCTATAGACCACCACCAACTCCTCTACATCTGTCTGACCTATAGACCACCACCAACTCCTCTACATCTGTCTGACCTATAGACCACCACCAACTCCTCTACATCTGTCTGACCTAGAGACCACCACCAACTCCTCTACATCTGTCTGACCTATAGACCACCACCAACTCCTCTACATCTGTCAAACCTATAGACCACCACCAACTCCTCTACATCTGTCTGACCTAGAGACCACCACCAACTCCTCTACATCTGTCAGACCTACAGACCACCACCAACTCCTCTACATCTGTCTGACCTATAGACCACCACCAACTCCTCTACATCTGTCTGACCTATAGACCACCACCAACTCCTCTACATCTGTCAAACCTATAGACCACCACCAACTCCTCTACATCTGTCTGACCTACAGACCACCACCAACTCCTCTACATCTGTCAGACCTACAGACCACCACCAACTACTCTACATCTGTCTGACCTATAGACCACCACCAACTCCTCTACATCTGTCTGACCTATAGACCACCACCAACTCCTCTACATCTGTCAGACCTTTAGACCACCACCAACTCCTCTACATCTGTCTGACCTATAGACCACCACCAACTCCTCTACATCTGTCTGACCTACAGACCACCACCAGCTCCTCTACATCTGTCAGACCTATAGACCACCACCAACTCCTCTACATCTGTCAGACCTATAGACCACCACCAACTCCTCTACATCCGTCTGACCTGTAGACCACCACCAACTCCTCTACATCTGTCAGACCTATAGACCACCACCAACTCCTCTACATCTGTCTGACCTAAAGAACACCACCAACTCCTCTACATCTGTCAGACCTATAGACCACCACCAACTCCTCTACATCTGTCAGACCGATAGACCACCACCAACTCCTCTACATCTGTCTGACCTATAGACCACCACCAACTCCTCTACATCTGTCTGACCTATAGACCACCACCAACTCCTCTACATCTGTCAGACCTATAGACCACCACCAACTCCTCTACATCTGTCAGACCTACAGACCACCACAAACTCCTCTACATCTGTCAGACCTATAGACCACCACCAACTCCTCTACATCTGTCAGACCTACAGACCACCACCAACTCCTCTACATCTGTCTGACCTATAGACCACCACCAACTCCTCTACATCTGTCTGACCTATAGACCACCACCAACTCCTCTACATCTGTCAGACCTATAGACCACCAACAACTCCTCTACATCTGTCAGACCTATAAACCGCCACCAACTCCTCTACATCTGTCTGACCTACAGACCATCACCAACTCCTCTACATCTGTCTGACCTACAGACCACCACCAACTCCTCTACATCTGTCTGACCTATAGACCACCACCAGCTCCTCTACATCTGTCAGACCTATAGACCACCACCAACTCCTCTACATCTGTCAGACCTATAGACCACCACCAACTCCTCTACATCTGTCAGACCTATAGACCACCACGAACTCCTCTACATCTGTCAGACCTACAGACCACCACCAACTCCTCTACATCTGTCTGACCTATAGACCACCACCAACTCCTCTACATCTGTCTGACCTATAGACCACCACCAACTCCTCTACATCTGTCAGACCTATAGACCACCAACAACTCCTCTACATCTGTCAGACCTATAGACCACCAACAACTCCTCTACATCTGTCAGACCTATAAACCACCACCAACTCCTCTACATCTGTCTGACCTACAGACCATCACCAACTCCTCTACATCTGTCTGACCTACAGACCACCACCAACTCCTCTACATCTGTCAGACCTATAGACCACCACCAACTCCTCTACATCTGTCTGACCTATAGACCACCACCAACTCCTCTACATCTGTGAGACCTATAGACCACCACCAACTCCTCTACATCTGTCTGACCTATAGACCACCACCAACTCCTCTACATCTGTCTGACCTATAGACCACCACCAACTCCTCTACATCTGTCTGACCTATAGACCACCACCAACTCCTCTACATCTGTCTGACCTACAGACCACCACCAACTCCTCTACATCTGTCAAACCTATAGACCACCACCAACTCCTCTACATCTGTCAGACCTATAGACCACCACCAACTCCTCTACATCTGTCTGACCTATAGACCACCACCAACTCCTCTACATCTGTCTGACCTACAGACCACCACCAACTCCTCTACATCTGTCAGACCTATAGACCACCACCAACTCCTCTACATCTGTCAGACCTATAGACCACCACCAACTCCTCTACATCTGTCTGACCTGTAGACCACCACAAACTCCTCTACATCTGTCAGACCTATAGACCACCACCAACTCCTCTACATCTGTCTGACCTAAAGACCACCACCAACTCCTCTACATCTGTCAGACCTATAGACCACCACCAACTCCTCTACATCTGTCAGACCGATAGACCACCACCAACTCCTCTACATCTATCAGACCTACAGACCACCACCAACTCCTCTACATCTGTCTGACCTATAGACCACCACCAACTCCTCTACATCTGCCTGACCTATAGACCACCACCAACTCCTCTACATCTGTCAAACCTATAGACCACCACCAACTCCTCTACATCTGTCAGACCTATAAACCACCACCAACTCCTCTACATCTGTCAGACCTATAGACCACCACCAACTCCTCTACATCTGTCAAACCTATAGACCACCACCAACTCCTCTACATCTGTCTGACCTACAGACCATCACCAACTCCTCTACATCTGTCAGACATACAGACCACCACCAACTCCTCTACATCTGTCTGACCTATAGACCACCACCAGCTCCTCTACATCTGTCAAACCTATAGACCACCACCAACTCCTCTACATCTGTCTGACCTACAGACCACCACCAACTCCTCTACATCTGTCAGACCTACAGACCACCACCAACTCCTCTACATCTGTCTGACCTATAGACCACCACCAACTCCTCTACATCTGTCTGACCTATAGACCACCACCAACTCCTCTACATATGTCAAACCTATAGACCACCACCAACTCCTCTACATCTGTCTGACCTACAGACCACCACCAACTCCTCTACATCTGTCAGACCTACAGACCACCACCAACTCCTCTACATCTGTCTGACCTATAGACCACCACCAACTTCTCTACATCTGTCTGACCATTAGAACACCACCAACTCCTCTACATCTGTCTGACCTATAGACCACCACCAACTCCTCTACATCTGTTTGACCTACAGACACCCACCAACTCCTCTACATCTGTCAGACCTATAGACCACCACCAACTCCTCTACATCTGTCAGACCTACAGACCACCACCAACTCCTCTACATCTGTCAGACCTACAGACCACCACCAACTCCTCTACATCTGTCAGACCTATAGACCACCACCAACTCCTCTACATCTGTCTGACCTGTAGACCACCACCAACTCCTCTACATCTGTCAGACCTATAGACCACCACCAACTCCTCTACATCTGTCTGACCTATAGACCACCACCAACTCCTCTACATCTGTGAGACCTATAGACCAACACCAACTCCTCTACATCTGTCTGACCTATAGACCACCACCAACTCCTCTACATCTGTCTGACCTATAGACCACCACCAACTCCTCTACATCTGTCTGACCTACAGACCACCACCAACTCCTCTACATCTGTCAAACCTATAGACCACCACCAACTCCTCTACATCTGTCAGACCTATAGACCACCACCAACTCCTCTACATCTGTCTGACCTATAGACCACCACCAACTCCTCTACATCTGTCTGACCTACAGACCACCACCAACTCCTCTACATCTGTCAGACCTATAGACCAACACCAACTCCTCTACATCTGTCAGACCTATAGACCACCACCAACTCCTCTACATCTGTCTGACCTGTAGACCACCACCAACTCCTCTACATCTGTCAGACCTACAGACCACCACCAACTCCTCTACATCTGTCAGACCTACAGACCACCACCAACTCCTCTACATCTGTCAGACCTATAGACCACCACCAACTCCTCTACATCTGTCAGACCTACAGACCACCACCACCTCCTCTACATCTGTCTGACCTACAGACTACCACCAACTCCTCTACATCTGTCTGACCTACAGACCACCACCAACTCCTCTACATCTGTCAGACCTACAGACCACCACCAACTCCTCTACATCTGTCTGACCTATAGACCACCACCAACTCCTCTACATCTGTCTGACCTATAGACCACCACCAACTCCTCTACATCTGTCAAACCTATAGACCACCACCAACTCCTCTACATCTGTCTGACCTACAGACCACCACCAACTCCTCTACATCTGTCAGACCTACAGACCACCACCAACTCCTCTACATCTGTCTGACCTATAGACCACCACCAACTCCTCTACATCTGTCTGACCTATAGACCACCACCAACTCCTCTACATCTGTCTGACCTATAGACCACCACCAACTTCTCTACATATGTCAAACCTATAGACCACCACCAACTCCTCTACATCTGTCTGACCTACAGACCACCACCAACTCCTCTACATCTGTCAGACCTACAGACCACCACCAACTCCTCTACATCTGTCTGACCTATAGACCACCACCAACTCCTCTACATCTGTCTGACCTATAGACATCCACCAACTCCTCTACATCTGTCTGACATATAGACCACCACCAACTCCTCTACATCTGTCTGACCTACAGACCACCACCAACTCCTCTACATCTGTCAGACCTATAGACCACCACCAACTCCTCTACATCTGTCAGACCTATAGACCACCACCAACTCCTCTACATCTGTCTGAACTGTAGACCACCACCAACTCCTCTACATCTGTCAGACCTATAGACCACCACCAACTTCTCTACATCTGTCTGACCTAAAGACCACCACCAACTCCTCTACATCTGTCAGACCGATAGACCACCACCAACTCCTCTACATCTGTCAGACCTACAGACCACCACCAACTCCTCTACATCTGTCAGACCTACAGACCACCACCAACTCCTCTACATCTGTCTGACCTATAGACCACCACCAACTCCTCTACATCTGTCTGACCTACAGACCACCACCAACTCCTCTACATCTGTCTGACCTATAGACCACCACCAACTCCTCTACATCTGTCTGACCTATAGACCACCACCAACTCCTCTACATCTGTCTGACCTACAGACCACCACCAACTCCTCTACATCTGTCTGACCTACAGACCACCACCAACTCCTCTACATCTGTCAGACCTATAGACCACCACCAACTCCTCTACATCTGTCAGACCTATAAACCACCACCAACTCCTCTACATCTGTCTGACCTACAGACCATCACCAACTCCTCTACATCTGTCTGACCTACAGACCACCACCAACTCCTCTACATCTGTCAGACCTATAGACCACCACCAACTCCTCTACATCTGTCTGACCTATAGACCACCACCAACTCCTCTACATCTGTGAGACCTATAGACCACCACCAACTCCTCTACATCTGTCTGACCTATAGACCACCACCAACTCCTCTACATCTGTCTGACCTATAGACCACCACCAACTCCTCTACATCTGTCTGACCTATAGACCACCACCAACTCCTCTACATCTGTCTGACCTATAGACCACCACCAACTCCTCTACATCTGTCAGACCTATAGACCACCAACAACTCCTCTACATCTGTCAGACCTATAAACCGCCACCAACTCCTCTACATCTGTCTGACCTACAGACCATCACCAACTCCTCTACATCTGTCTGACCTACAGACCACCACCAACTCCTCTACATCTGTCTGACCTATAGACCACCACCAGCTCCTCTACATCTGTCAGACCTATAGACCACCACCAACTCCTCTACATCTGTCAGACCTATAGACCACCACCAACTCCTCTACATCTGTCAGACCTATAGACCACCACGAACTCCTCTACATCTGTCAGACCTACAGACCACCACCAACTCCTCTACATCTGTCTGACCTATAGACCACCACCAACTCCTCTACATCTGTCTGACCTATAGACCACCACCAACTCCTCTACATCTGTCTGACCTACAGACCACCACCAACTCCTCTACATCTGTCAGACCTACAGACCACCACCAACTCCTCTACATCTGTCTGACCTATAGACCACCACCAACTCCTCTACATCTGTCTGACCTATAGACCACCACCAACTGCTCTACATCTGTCTGACCTATAGACCACCACCAACTCCTCTACATCTGTCTGACCTACAGACCACCACCAACTCCTCTACATCTGTCAAACCTATAGACCACCACCAACTCCTCTGAATCTGTCAGACCTATAAACCACCACCAACTCCTCTACATCTGTCAGACCTACAGACCACCACCAACTCCTCTACATCTGTCAGACCTATAGACCACCACCAACTCCTCTACATCTGTCAGACCTACAGACCACCACCAACTATTCTACTTCTGTCATACCTACAGACCACCATCAACTCCTCTACATCTGTCTGACCTACAGACCACAACCAACTCCTCTACTTCTGTCAGACCTACAGACCACCACCAACTCCTCTACATCTGTCTGACCTATAGACCACCACCAACTCCTCTACATCTGTCTGACCTATAGACCACCACCAACTCCTCTACATCTGTCAAACCTATAGACCACCACCAACTCCTCTACATCTGTCTGACCTATAGACCACCACCAACTTCTCTACATCTGTCTGACCTATAGACCACCACCAACTCCTCTACATCTGTCTGACCTATAGACCACCACCAACTCCTCTACATCTGTTTGACCTACAGACCACCACCAACTCCTCTACATCTGTCAGACCTATAGACCACCACCAACTCCTCTACATCTGTCAGACCTATAGACCACCACCAACTCCTCTACATCTGTCTGACCTGTAGACCACCACCAACTCCTCTACATCTGTCAGACCTATAGACCACCACCAACTCCTCTACATCTGTCAGACCTATAGACCACCACCAACTCCTCTACATCTGTCAGACCTATAGACCACCACCAACTCCTCTACATCTGTCTGACCTGTAGACCACCACCAACTCCTCTACATCTGTCAGACCTATAGACCACCACCAACTCCTCTACATCTGTCTGACCTACAGACCACAACCAACTCCTCTACATCTGTCTGACCTATAGACCACCACCAACTCCTCTACATCTGTCTGACCTATAGACCACCACCAACTCCTCTACATCTGTCAGACCTACAGACCACCACCAACTCCTCTACATCTGTCTGACCTATAGACCACCACCAACTCCTCTACAACTGTCTGACCTACAGACCACAACCAACTCCTCTACATCTGTCTGACCTATAGACCACCACCAACTCCTCTACATCTGTCTGACCTATAGACCACCACCAACTCCTCTACATCTGTCAGACCTACAGACCACCACCAACTCCTCTACATCTGTCTGACCTATAGACCACCACCAACTCCTCTACATCTGTCTGACCTATAGACCACCACCAACTCCTCTACATCTGTCTGACCTATAGACCACCACCAACTCCTCTACATCTGTCTGACCTACAGACCACCACCAACTCCTCTACATCTGTCAAACCTATAGACCACCACCAACTCCTCTACATCTGTCAGACCTATAGACCACCACCAACTCCTCTACATCTGTCAGACCTACAGACCACCACCAACTCCTCTACATCTGTCAGACCTATAGACCACCACCAACTCCTCTACATCTGTCAGACCTACAGACCACCACCAACTCCTCTACATCTGTCTGACCTATAGACCACCACCAACTCCTCTACATCTGTCTGACCTATAGACCACCACCAACTCCTCTAGATCTTTCTGACCTACAGACCACCACCAACTCCTCTACATCTGTCTGACCTATAGACCACCACCAACTCCTCTACATCTGTCTGACCTATAGACCACCACCAACTCCTCTACATCTGTCTGACCTATAGACCACCACCAACTCCTCTACATCTGTCTGACCTATAGACCACCACCAACTCCTCTACATCTGTCTGACCTAGAGACCACCACCAACTCCTCTACATCTGTCTGACCTATAGACCACCACCAACTCCTCTACATCTGTCAAACCTATAGACCACCACCAACTCCTCTACATCTGTCTGACCTAGAGACCACCACCAACTCCTCTACATCTGTCAGACCTACAGACCACCACCAACTCCTCTACATCTGTCTGACCTATAGACCACCACCAACTCCTCTACATCTGTCTGACCTATAGACCACCACCAACTCCTCTACATCTGTCAAACCTATAGACCACCACCAACTCCTCTACATCTGTCTGACCTACAGACCACCACCAACTCCTCTACATCTGTCAGACCTACAGACCACCACCAACTACTCTACATCTGTCTGACCTATAGACCACCACCAACTCCTCTACATCTGTCTGACCTATAGACCACCACCAACTCCTCTACATCTGTCAGACCTTTAGACCACCACCAACTCCTCTACATCTGTCTGACCTATAGACCACCACCAACTCCTCTACATCTGTCTGACCTACAGACCACCACCAGCTCCTCTACATCTGTCAGACCTATAGACCACCACCAACTCCTCTACATCTGTCAGACCTATAGACCACCACCAACTCCTCTACATCCGTCTGACCTGTAGACCACCACCAACTCCTCTACATCTGTCAGACCTATAGACCACCACCAACTCCTCTACATCTGTCTGACCTAAAGAACACCACCAACTCCTCTACATCTGTCAGACCTATAGACCACCACCAACTCCTCTACATCTGTCAGACCGATAGACCACCACCAACTCCTCTACATCTGTCTGACCTATAGACCACCACCAACTCCTCTACATCTGTCTGACCTATAGACCACCACCAACTCCTCTACATCTGTCAGACCTATAGACCACCACCAACTCCTCTACATCTGTCAGACCTACAGACCACCACAAACTCCTCTACATCTGTCAGACCTATAGACCACCACCAACTCCTCTACATCTGTCAGACCTACAGACCACCACCAACTCCTCTACATCTGTCTGACCTATAGACCACCACCAACTCCTCTACATCTGTCTGACCTATAGACCACCACCAACTCCTCTACATCTGTCAGACCTATAGACCACCAACAACTCCTCTACATCTGTCAGACCTATAAACCGCCACCAACTCCTCTACATCTGTCTGACCTACAGACCATCACCAACTCCTCTACATCTGTCTGACCTACAGACCACCACCAACTCCTCTACATCTGTCTGACCTATAGACCACCACCAGCTCCTCTACATCTGTCAGACCTATAGACCACCACCAACTCCTCTACATCTGTCAGACCTATAGACCACCACCAACTCCTCTACATCTGTCAGACCTATAGACCACCACGAACTCCTCTACATCTGTCAGACCTACAGACCACCACCAACTCCTCTACATCTGTCTGACCTATAGACCACCACCAACTCCTCTACATCTGTCTGACCTATAGACCACCACCAACTCCTCTACATCTGTCTGACCTACAGACCACCACCAACTCCTCTACATCTGTCAGACCTATAGACCACCAACAACTCCTCTACATCTGTCAGACCTATAAACCACCACCAACTCCTCTACATCTGTCTGACCTACAGACCATCACCAACTCCTCTACATCTGTCTGACCTACAGACCACCACCAACTCCTCTACATCTGTCAGACCTATAGACCACCACCAACTCCTCTACATCTGTCTGACCTATAGACCACCACCAACTCCTCTACATCTGTGAGACCTATAGACCACCACCAACTCCTCTACATCTGTCTGACCTATAGACCACCACCAACTCCTCTACATCTGTCTGACCTATAGACCACCACCAACTCCTCTACATCTGTCTGACCTATAGACCACCACCAACTCCTCTACATCTGTCTGACCTACAGACCACCACCAACTCCTCTACATCTGTCAAACCTATAGACCACCACCAACTCCTCTACATCTGTCTGACCTACAGACCACCACCAACTCCTCTACATCTGTCTGACCTGTAGACCACCACCAACTCCTCTACATCTGTCAGACCTATAGACCACCACCAACTCCTCTACATCTGTCAGACCTATAGACCACCACCAACTCCTCTACATCTGTCAGACCTATAGACCACCACCAACTCCTCTACATCTGTCTGACCTGTAGACCACCACCAACTCCTCTACATCTGTCAGACCTATAGACCACCACCAACTCCTCTACATCTGTCTGACCTACAGACCACAACCAACTCCTCTACATCTGTCTGACCTATAGACCACCACCAACTCCTCTACATCTGTCTGACCTATAGACCACCACCAACTCCTCTACATCTGTCAGACCTACAGACCACCACCAACTCCTCTACATCTGTCTGACCTATAGACCACCACCAACTCCTCTACAACTGTCTGACCTACAGACCACAACCAACTCCTCTACATCTGTCTGACCTATAGACCACCACCAACTCCTCTACATCTGTCTGACCTATAGACCACCACCAACTCCTCTACATCTGTCAGACCTACAGACCACCACCAACTCCTCTACATCTGTCTGACCTATAGACCACCACCAACTCCTCTACATCTGTCTGACCTATAGACCACCACCAACTCCTCTACATCTGTCTGACCTATAGACCACCACCAACTCCTCTACATCTGTCTGACCTACAGACCACCACCAACTCCTCTACATCTGTCAAACCTATAGACCACCACCAACTCCTCTACATCTGTCAGACCTATAGACCACCACCAACTCCTCTACATCTGTCAGACCTACAGACCACCACCAACTCCTCTACATCTGTCAGACCTATAGACCACCACCAACTCCTCTACATCTGTCAGACCTACAGACCACCACCAACTCCTCTACATCTGTCTGACCTATAGACCACCACCAACTCCTCTACATCTGTCTGACCTATAGACCACCACCAACTCCTCTAGATCTTTCTGACCTACAGACCACCACCAACTCCTCTACATCTGTCTGACCTATAGACCACCACCAACTCCTCTACATCTGTCTGACCTATAGACCACCACCAACTCCTCTACATCTGTCTGACCTATAGACCACCACCAACTCCTCTACATCTGTCTGACCTATAGACCACCACCAACTCCTCTACATCTGTCTGACCTAGAGACCACCACCAACTCCTCTACATCTGTCTGACCTATAGACCACCACCAACTCCTCTACATCTGTCAAACCTATAGACCACCACCAACTCCTCTACATCTGTCTGACCTAGAGACCACCACCAACTCCTCTACATCTGTCAGACCTACAGACCACCACCAACTCCTCTACATCTGTCTGACCTATAGACCACCACCAACTCCTCTACATCTGTCTGACCTATAGACCACCACCAACTCCTCTACATCTGTCAAACCTATAGACCACCACCAACTCCTCTACATCTGTCTGACCTACAGACCACCACCAACTCCTCTACATCTGTCAGACCTACAGACCACCACCAACTACTCTACATCTGTCTGACCTATAGACCACCACCAACTCCTCTACATCTGTCTGACCTATAGACCACCACCAACTCCTCTACATCTGTCAGACCTTTAGACCACCACCAACTCCTCTACATCTGTCTGACCTATAGACCACCACCAACTCCTCTACATCTGTCTGACCTACAGACCACCACCAGCTCCTCTACATCTGTCAGACCTATAGACCACCACCAACTCCTCTACATCTGTCAGACCTATAGACCACCACCAACTCCTCTACATCCGTCTGACCTGTAGACCACCACCAACTCCTCTACATCTGTCAGACCTATAGACCACCACCAACTCCTCTACATCTGTCTGACCTAAAGAACACCACCAACTCCTCTACATCTGTCAGACCTATAGACCACCACCAACTCCTCTACATCTGTCAGACCGATAGACCACCACCAACTCCTCTACATCTGTCTGACCTATAGACCACCACCAACTCCTCTACATCTGTCTGACCTATAGACCACCACCAACTCCTCTACATCTGTCAGACCTATAGACCACCACCAACTCCTCTACATCTGTCAGACCTACAGACCACCACAAACTCCTCTACATCTGTCAGACCTATAGACCACCACCAACTCCTCTACATCTGTCAGACCTACAGACCACCACCAACTCCTCTACATCTGTCTGACCTATAGACCACCACCAACTCCTCTACATCTGTCTGACCTATAGACCACCACCAACTCCTCTACATCTGTCAGACCTATAGACCACCAACAACTCCTCTACATCTGTCAGACCTATAAACCGCCACCAACTCCTCTACATCTGTCTGACCTACAGACCATCACCAACTCCTCTACATCTGTCTGACCTACAGACCACCACCAACTCCTCTACATCTGTCTGACCTATAGACCACCACCAGCTCCTCTACATCTGTCAGACCTATAGACCACCACCAACTCCTCTACATCTGTCAGACCTATAGACCACCACCAACTCCTCTACATCTGTCAGACCTATAGACCACCACGAACTCCTCTACATCTGTCAGACCTACAGACCACCACCAACTCCTCTACATCTGTCTGACCTATAGACCACCACCAACTCCTCTACATCTGTCTGACCTATAGACCACCACCAACTCCTCTACATCTGTCTGACCTACAGACCACCACCAACTCCTCTACATCTGTCAGACCTATAGACCACCAACAACTCCTCTACATCTGTCAGACCTATAAACCACCACCAACTCCTCTACATCTGTCTGACCTACAGACCATCACCAACTCCTCTACATCTGTCTGACCTACAGACCACCACCAACTCCTCTACATCTGTCAGACCTATAGACCACCACCAACTCCTCTACATCTGTCTGACCTATAGACCACCACCAACTCCTCTACATCTGTGAGACCTATAGACCACCACCAACTCCTCTACATCTGTCTGACCTATAGACCACCACCAACTCCTCTACATCTGTCTGACCTATAGACCACCACCAACTCCTCTACATCTGTCTGACCTATAGACCACCACCAACTCCTCTACATCTGTCTGACCTACAGACCACCACCAACTCCTCTACATCTGTCAAACCTATAGACCACCACCAACTCCTCTACATCTGTCAGACCTATAGACCACCACCAACTCCTCTAAATCTGTCTGACCTATAGACCACCACCAACTCCTCTACATCTGTCTGACCTACAGACCACCACCAACTCCTCTACATCTGTCAGACCTATAGACCACCACCAACTCCTCTACATCTGTCAGACCTATAGACCACCACCAACTCCTCTACATCTGTCTGACCTGTAGACCACCACAAACTCCTCTACATCTGTCAGACCTATAGACCACCACCAACTCCTCTACATCTGTCTGACCTAAAGACCACCACCAACTCCTCTACATCTGTCAGACCTATAGACCACCACCAACTCCTCTACATCTGTCAGACCGATAGACCACCACCAACTCCTCTACATCTATCAGACCTACAGACCACCACCAACTCCTCTACATCTGTCTGACCTATAGACCACCACCAACTCCTCTACATCTGCCTGACCTATAGACCACCACCAACTCCTCTACATCTGTCAAACCTATAGACCACCACCAACTCCTCTACATCTGTCAGACCTATAAACCACCACCAACTCCTCTACATCTGTCAGACCTATAGACCACCACCAACTCCTCTACATCTGTCAAACCTATAGACCACCACCAACTCCTCTACATCTGTCTGACCTACAGACCATCACCAACTCCTCTACATCTGTCAGACATACAGACCACCACCAACTCCTCTACATCTGTCTGACCTATAGACCACCACCAGCTCCTCTACATCTGTCAAACCTATAGACCACCACCAAATCCTCTACATCTGTCTGACCTACAGACCACCACCAACTATTCTACTTCTGTCATACCTACAGACCACCACCAACTCCTCTACATCTGTCTGACCTACAGACCACCACCAACTCCTCTACATCTGTCAGACCTACAGACCACCACCAACTCCTCTACATCTGTCTGACCTATAGACCACCACCAACTCCTCTACATCTGTCTGACCTATAGACCACCACCAACTCCTCTACATATGTCAAACCTATAGACCACCACCAACTCCTCTACATCTGTCTGACCTACAGACCACCACCAACTCCTCTACATCTGTCAGACCTACAGACCACCACCAACTCCTCTACATCTGTCTGACCTATAGACCACCACCAACTTCTCTACATCTGTCTGACCATTAGAACACCACCAACTCCTCTACATCTGTCTGACCTATAGACCACCACCAACTCCTCTACATCTGTTTGACCTACAGACACCCACCAACTCCTCTACATCTGTCAGACCTATAGACCACCACCAACTCCTCTACATCTGTCAGACCTACAGACCACCACCAACTCCTCTACATCTGTCAGACCTACAGACCACCACCAACTCCTCTACATCTGTCAGACCTATAGACCACCACCAACTCCTCTACATCTGTCTGACCTGTAGACCACCACCAACTCCTCTACATCTGTCAGACCTATAGACCACCACCAACTCCTCTACATCTGTCTGACCTATAGACCACCACCAACTCCTCTACATCTGTGAGACCTATAGACCAACACCAACTCCTCTACATCTGTCTGACCTATAGACCACCACCAACTCCTCTACATCTGTCTGACCTATAGACCACCACCAACTCCTCTACATCTGTCTGACCTACAGACCACCACCAACTCCTCTACATCTGTCAAACCTATAGACCACCACCAACTCCTCTACATCTGTCAGACCTATAGACCACCACCAACTCCTCTACATCTGTCTGACCTATAGACCACCACCAACTCCTCTACATCTGTCTGACCTACAGACCACCACCAACTCCTCTACATCTGTCAGACCTATAGACCAACACCAACTCCTCTACATCTGTCAGACCTATAGACCACCACCAACTCCTCTACATCTGTCTGACCTGTAGACCACCACCAACTCCTCTACATCTGTCAGACCTACAGACCACCACCAACTCCTCTACATCTGTCAGACCTACAGACCACCACCAACTCCTCTACATCTGTCAGACCTATAGACCACCACCAACTCCTCTACATCTGTCAGACCTACAGACCACCACCACCTCCTCTACATCTGTCTGACCTACAGACTACCACCAACTCCTCTACATCTGTCTGACCTACAGACCACCACCAACTCCTCTACATCTGTCAGACCTACAGACCACCACCAACTCCTCTACATCTGTCTGACCTATAGACCACCACCAACTCCTCTACATCTGTCTGACCTATAGACCACCACCAACTCCTCTACATCTGTCAAACCTATAGACCACCACCAACTCCTCTACATCTGTCTGACCTACAGACCACCACCAACTCCTCTACATCTGTCAGACCTACAGACCACCACCAACTCCTCTACATCTGTCTGACCTATAGACCACCACCAACTCCTCTACATCTGTCTGACCTATAGACCACCACCAACTCCTCTACATCTGTCTGACCTATAGACCACCACCAACTTCTCTACATATGTCAAACCTATAGACCACCACCAACTCCTCTACATCTGTCTGACCTACAGACCACCACCAACTCCTCTACATCTGTCAGACCTACAGACCACCACCAACTCCTCTACATCTGTCTGACCTATAGACCACCACCAACTCCTCTACATCTGTCTGACCTATAGACATCCACCAACTCCTCTACATCTGTCTGACATATAGACCACCACCAACTCCTCTACATCTGTCTGACCTACAGACCACCACCAACTCCTCTACATCTGTCAGACCTATAGACCACCACCAACTCCTCTACATCTGTCAGACCTATAGACCACCACCAACTCCTCTACATCTGTCTGAACTGTAGACCACCACCAACTCCTCTACATCTGTCAGACCTATAGACCACCACCAACTTCTCTACATCTGTCTGACCTAAAGACCACCACCAACTCCTCTACATCTGTCAGACCGATAGACCACCACCAACTCCTCTACATCTGTCAGACCTACAGACCACCACCAACTCCTCTACATCTGTCAGACCTACAGACCACCACCAACTCCTCTACATCTGTCTGACCTATAGACCACCACCAACTCCTCTACATCTGTCTGACCTACAGACCACCACCAACTCCTCTACATCTGTCTGACCTATAGACCACCACCAACTCCTCTACATCTGTCTGACCTATAGACCACCACCAACTCCTCTACATCTGTCTGACCTACAGACCACCACCAACTCCTCTACATCTGTCTGACCTACAGACCACCACCAACTCCTCTACATCTGTCAGACCTATAGACCACCAACAACTCCTCTACATCTGTCAGACCTATAAACCACCACCAACTCCTCTACATCTGTCTGACCTACAGACCATCACCAACTCCTCTACATCTGTCTGACCTACAGACCACCACCAACTCCTCTACATCTGTCAGACCTATAGACCACCACCAACTCCTCTACATCTGTCTGACCTATAGACCACCACCAACTCCTCTACATCTGTCAGACCTACAGACCACCACCAACTCCTCTACATCTGTCTGACCTATAGACCACCACCAACTCCTCTACAACTGTCTGACCTACAGACCACAACCAACTCCTCTACATCTGTCTGACCTATAGACCACCACCAACTCCTCTACATCTGTCTGACCTATAGACCACCACCAACTCCTCTACATCTGTCAGACCTACAGACCACCACCAACTCCTCTACATCTGTCTGACCTATAGACCACCACCAACTCCTCTACATCTGTCTGACCTATAGACCACCACCAACTCCTCTACATCTGTCTGACCTATAGACCACCACCAACTCCTCTACATCTGTCTGACCTACAGACCACCACCAACTCCTCTACATCTGTCAAACCTATAGACCACCACCAACTCCTCTACATCTGTCAGACCTATAGACCACCACCAACTCCTCTACATCTGTCAGACCTACAGACCACCACCAACTCCTCTACATCTGTCAGACCTATAGACCACCACCAACTCCTCTACATCTGTCAGACCTACAGACCACCACCAACTCCTCTACATCTGTCTGACCTATAGACCACCACCAACTCCTCTACATCTGTCTGACCTATAGACCACCACCAACTCCTCTAGATCTTTCTGACCTACAGACCACCACCAACTCCTCTACATCTGTCTGACCTATAGACCACCACCAACTCCTCTACATCTGTCTGACCTATAGACCACCACCAACTCCTCTACATCTGTCTGACCTATAGACCACCACCAACTCCTCTACATCTGTCTGACCTATAGACCACCACCAACTCCTCTACATCTGTCTGACCTAGAGACCACCACCAACTCCTCTACATCTGTCTGACCTATAGACCACCACCAACTCCTCTACATCTGTCAAACCTATAGACCACCACCAACTCCTCTACATCTGTCTGACCTAGAGACCACCACCAACTCCTCTACATCTGTCAGACCTACAGACCACCACCAACTCCTCTACATCTGTCTGACCTATAGACCACCACCAACTCCTCTACATCTGTCTGACCTATAGACCACCACCAACTCCTCTACATCTGTCAAACCTATAGACCACCACCAACTCCTCTACATCTGTCTGACCTACAGACCACCACCAACTCCTCTACATCTGTCAGACCTACAGACCACCACCAACTACTCTACATCTGTCTGACCTATAGACCACCACCAACTCCTCTACATCTGTCTGACCTATAGACCACCACCAACTCCTCTACATCTGTCAGACCTTTAGACCACCACCAACTCCTCTACATCTGTCTGACCTATAGACCACCACCAACTCCTCTACATCTGTCTGACCTACAGACCACCACCAGCTCCTCTACATCTGTCAGACCTATAGACCACCACCAACTCCTCTACATCTGTCAGACCTATAGACCACCACCAACTCCTCTACATCCGTCTGACCTGTAGACCACCACCAACTCCTCTACATCTGTCAGACCTATAGACCACCACCAACTCCTCTACATCTGTCTGACCTAAAGAACACCACCAACTCCTCTACATCTGTCAGACCTATAGACCACCACCAACTCCTCTACATCTGTCAGACCGATAGACCACCACCAACTCCTCTACATCTGTCTGACCTATAGACCACCACCAACTCCTCTACATCTGTCTGACCTATAGACCACCACCAACTCCTCTACATCTGTCAGACCTATAGACCACCACCAACTCCTCTACATCTGTCAGACCTACAGACCACCACAAACTCCTCTACATCTGTCAGACCTATAGACCACCACCAACTCCTCTACATCTGTCAGACCTACAGACCACCACCAACTCCTCTACATCTGTCTGACCTATAGACCACCACCAACTCCTCTACATCTGTCTGACCTATAGACCACCACCAACTCCTCTACATCTGTCAGACCTATAGACCACCAACAACTCCTCTACATCTGTCAGACCTATAAACCGCCACCAACTCCTCTACATCTGTCTGACCTACAGACCATCACCAACTCCTCTACATCTGTCTGACCTACAGACCACCACCAACTCCTCTACATCTGTCTGACCTATAGACCACCACCAGCTCCTCTACATCTGTCAGACCTATAGACCACCACCAACTCCTCTACATCTGTCAGACCTATAGACCACCACCAACTCCTCTACATCTGTCAGACCTATAGACCACCACGAACTCCTCTACATCTGTCAGACCTACAGACCACCACCAACTCCTCTACATCTGTCTGACCTATAGACCACCACCAACTCCTCTACATCTGTCTGACCTATAGACCACCACCAACTCCTCTACATCTGTCTGACCTACAGACCACCACCAACTCCTCTACATCTGTCAGACCTATAGACCACCAACAACTCCTCTACATCTGTCAGACCTATAAACCACCACCAACTCCTCTACATCTGTCTGACCTACAGACCATCACCAACTCCTCTACATCTGTCTGACCTACAGACCACCACCAACTCCTCTACATCTGTCAGACCTATAGACCACCACCAACTCCTCTACATCTGTCTGACCTATAGACCACCACCAACTCCTCTACATCTGTGAGACCTATAGACCACCACCAACTCCTCTACATCTGTCTGACCTATAGACCACCACCAACTCCTCTACATCTGTCTGACCTATAGACCACCACCAACTCCTCTACATCTGTCTGACCTATAGACCACCACCAACTCCTCTACATCTGTCTGACCTACAGACCACCACCAACTCCTCTACATCTGTCAAACCTATAGACCACCACCAACTCCTCTACATCTGTCAGACCTATAGACCACCACCAACTCCTCTAAATCTGTCTGACCTATAGACCACCACCAACTCCTCTACATCTGTCTGACCTACAGACCACCACCAACTCCTCTACATCTGTCAGACCTATAGACCACCACCAACTCCTCTACATCTGTCAGACCTATAGACCACCACCAACTCCTCTACATCTGTCTGACCTGTAGACCACCACAAACTCCTCTACATCTGTCAGACCTATAGACCACCACCAACTCCTCTACATCTGTCTGACCTAAAGACCACCACCAACTCCTCTACATCTGTCAGACCTATAGACCACCACCAACTCCTCTACATCTGTCAGACCGATAGACCACCACCAACTCCTCTACATCTATCAGACCTACAGACCACCACCAACTCCTCTACATCTGTCTGACCTATAGACCACCACCAACTCCTCTACATCTGCCTGACCTATAGACCACCACCAACTCCTCTACATCTGTCAAACCTATAGACCACCACCAACTCCTCTACATCTGTCAGACCTATAAACCACCACCAACTCCTCTACATCTGTCAGACCTATAGACCACCACCAACTCCTCTACATCTGTCAAACCTATAGACCACCACCAACTCCTCTACATCTGTCTGACCTACAGACCATCACCAACTCCTCTACATCTGTCAGACATACAGACCACCACCAACTCCTCTACATCTGTCTGACCTATAGACCACCACCAGCTCCTCTACATCTGTCAAACCTATAGACCACCACCAAATCCTCTACATCTGTCTGACCTACAGACCACCACCAACTATTCTACTTCTGTCATACCTACAGACCACCACCAACTCCTCTACATCTGTCTGACCTACAGACCACCACCAACTCCTCTACATCTGTCAGACCTACAGACCACCACCAACTCCTCTACATCTGTCTGACCTATAGACCACCACCAACTCCTCTACATCTGTCTGACCTATAGACCACCACCAACTCCTCTACATATGTCAAACCTATAGACCACCACCAACTCCTCTACATCTGTCTGACCTACAGACCACCACCAACTCCTCTACATCTGTCAGACCTACAGACCACCACCAACTCCTCTACATCTGTCTGACCTATAGACCACCACCAACTTCTCTACATCTGTCTGACCATTAGAACACCACCAACTCCTCTACATCTGTCTGACCTATAGACCACCACCAACTCCTCTACATCTGTTTGACCTACAGACACCCACCAACTCCTCTACATCTGTCAGACCTATAGACCACCACCAACTCCTCTACATCTGTCAGACCTACAGACCACCACCAACTCCTCTACATCTGTCAGACCTACAGACCACCACCAACTCCTCTACATCTGTCAGACCTATAGACCACCACCAACTCCTCTACATCTGTCTGACCTGTAGACCACCACCAACTCCTCTACATCTGTCAGACCTATAGACCACCACCAACTCCTCTACATCTGTCTGACCTATAGACCACCACCAACTCCTCTACATCTGTGAGACCTATAGACCAACACCAACTCCTCTACATCTGTCTGACCTATAGACCACCACCAACTCCTCTACATCTGTCTGACCTATAGACCACCACCAACTCCTCTACATCTGTCTGACCTACAGACCACCACCAACTCCTCTACATCTGTCAAACCTATAGACCACCACCAACTCCTCTACATCTGTCAGACCTATAGACCACCACCAACTCCTCTACATCTGTCTGACCTATAGACCACCACCAACTCCTCTACATCTGTCTGACCTACAGACCACCACCAACTCCTCTACATCTGTCAGACCTATAGACCAACACCAACTCCTCTACATCTGTCAGACCTATAGACCACCACCAACTCCTCTACATCTGTCTGACCTGTAGACCACCACCAACTCCTCTACATCTGTCAGACCTACAGACCACCACCAACTCCTCTACATCTGTCAGACCTACAGACCACCACCAACTCCTCTACATCTGTCAGACCTATAGACCACCACCAACTCCTCTACATCTGTCAGACCTACAGACCACCACCACCTCCTCTACATCTGTCTGACCTACAGACTACCACCAACTCCTCTACATCTGTCTGACCTACAGACCACCACCAACTCCTCTACATCTGTCAGACCTACAGACCACCACCAACTCCTCTACATCTGTCTGACCTATAGACCACCACCAACTCCTCTACATCTGTCTGACCTATAGACCACCACCAACTCCTCTACATCTGTCAAACCTATAGACCACCACCAACTCCTCTACATCTGTCTGACCTACAGACCACCACCAACTCCTCTACATCTGTCAGACCTACAGACCACCACCAACTCCTCTACATCTGTCTGACCTATAGACCACCACCAACTCCTCTACATCTGTCTGACCTATAGACCACCACCAACTCCTCTACATCTGTCTGACCTATAGACCACCACCAACTTCTCTACATATGTCAAACCTATAGACCACCACCAACTCCTCTACATCTGTCTGACCTACAGACCACCACCAACTCCTCTACATCTGTCAGACCTACAGACCACCACCAACTCCTCTACATCTGTCTGACCTATAGACCACCACCAACTCCTCTACATCTGTCTGACCTATAGACATCCACCAACTCCTCTACATCTGTCTGACATATAGACCACCACCAACTCCTCTACATCTGTCTGACCTACAGACCACCACCAACTCCTCTACATCTGTCAGACCTATAGACCACCACCAACTCCTCTACATCTGTCAGACCTATAGACCACCACCAACTCCTCTACATCTGTCTGAACTGTAGACCACCACCAACTCCTCTACATCTGTCAGACCTATAGACCACCACCAACTTCTCTACATCTGTCTGACCTAAAGACCACCACCAACTCCTCTACATCTGTCAGACCGATAGACCACCACCAACTCCTCTACATCTGTCAGACCTACAGACCACCACCAACTCCTCTACATCTGTCAGACCTACAGACCACCACCAACTCCTCTACATCTGTCTGACCTATAGACCACCACCAACTCCTCTACATCTGTCTGACCTACAGACCACCACCAACTCCTCTACATCTGTCTGACCTATAGACCACCACCAACTCCTCTACATCTGTCTGACCTATAGACCACCACCAACTCCTCTACATCTGTCTGACCTACAGACCACCACCAACTCCTCTACATCTGTCTGACCTACAGACCACCACCAACTCCTCTACATCTGTCAGACCTATAGACCACCAACAACTCCTCTACATCTGTCAGACCTATAAACCACCACCAACTCCTCTACATCTGTCTGACCTACAGACCATCACCAACTCCTCTACATCTGTCTGACCTACAGACCACCACCAACTCCTCTACATCTGTCAGACCTATAGACCACCACCAACTCCTCTACATCTGTCTGACCTATAGACCACCACCAACTCCTCTACATCTGTGAGACCTATAGACCACCACCAACTCCTCTACATCTGTCTGACCTATAGACCACCACCAACTCCTCTACATCTGTCTGACCTATAGACCACCACCAACTCCTCTACATCTGTCTGACCTATAGACCACCACCAACTCCTCTACATCTGTCTGACCTACAGACCACCACCAACTCCTCTACATCTGTCAAACCTATAGACCACCACCAACTCCTCTACATCTGTCAGACCTATAGACCACCACCAACTCCTCTACATCTGTCTGACCTATAGACCACCACCAACTCCTCTACATCTGTCTGACCTACAGACCACCACCAACTCCTCTACATCTGTCAGACCTATAGACCACCACCAATTCCTCTACATCTGTCAGACCTATAGACCACCACCAACTCCTCTACATCTGTCTGACCTACAGACCATCACCAACTCCTCTACATCTGTCAGACATACAGACCACCACCAACTCCTCTACATCTGTCTGACCTATAGACCACCACCAGCTCCTCTACATCTGTCAAACCTATAGACCACCACCAACTCCTCTACATCTGTCTGACCTACAGACCACCACCAACTATTCTACTTCTGTCATACCTACAGACCACCACCAACTCCTCTACATCTGTCTGACCTACAGACCACCACCAACTCCTCTACATCTGTCAGACCTACAGACCACCACCAACTCCTCTACATCTGTCTGACCTATAGACCACCACCAACTCCTCTACATCTGTCTGACCTATAGACCACCACCAACTCCTCTACATATGTCAAACCTATAGACCACCACCAACTCCTCTACATCTGTCTGACCTACAGACCACCACCAACTCCTCTACATCTGTCAGACCTACAGACCACCACCAACTCCTCTACATCTGTCTGACCTATAGACAACCACCAACTTCTCTACATCTGTCAGACCTACAGACCACCACCAACTCCTCTACATCTGTCAGACCTATAGACCACCACCAACTCCTCTACATCTGTCAGACCTACAGACCACCACCACCTCCTCTACATCTGTCTGACCTACAGACTACCACCAACTCCTCTACATCTGTCTGACCTACAGACCACCACCAACTCCTCTACATCTGTCAGACCTACAGACCACCACCAACTCCTCTCCATCTGTCTGACCTATAGACCACCACCAACTCCTCTACATCTGTCTGACCTATAGACCACCACCAACTCCTCTACATCTGTCAAACCTATAGACCACCACCAACTCCTCTACATCTGTCTGACCTACAGACCACCACCAACTCCTCTACATCTGTCAGACCTACAGACCACCACCAACTCCTCTACATCTGTCTGACCTATAGACCACCACCAACTCCTCTACATCTGTCTGACCTATAGACCACCACCAACTCCTCTACATCTGTCTGACCTATAGACCACCACCAACTTCTCTACATATGTCAAACCTATAGACCACCACCAACTCCTCTACATCTGTCTGACCTACAGACCACCACCAACTCCTCTACATCTGTCAGACCTACAGACCACCACCAACTCCTCTACATCTGTCTGACCTATAGACCACCACCAACTCCTCTACATCTGTCTGACCTATAGACATCCACCAACTCCTCTACATCTGTCTGACATATAGACCACCACCAACTCCTCTACATCTGTCTGACCTACAGACCACCACCAACTCCTCTACATCTGTCAGACCTATAGACCACCACCAACTCCTCTACATCTGTCAGACCTATAGACCACCACCAACTCCTCTACATCTGTCTGAACTGTAGACCACCACCAACTCCTCTACATCTGTCAGACCTATAGACCACCACCAACTTCTCTACATCTGTCTGACCTAAAGACCACCACCAACTCCTCTACATCTGTCAGACCGATAGACCACCACCAACTCCTCTACATCTGTCAGACCTACAGACCACCACCAACTCCTCTACATCTGTCAGACCTACAGACCACCACCAACTCCTCTACATCTGTCTGACCTATAGACCACCACCAACTCCTCTACATCTGTCTGACCTACAGACCACCACCAACTCCTCTACATCTGTCTGACCTATAGACCACCACCAACTCCTCTACATCTGTCTGACCTATAGACCACCACCAACTCCTCTACATCTGTCTGACCTACAGACCACCACCAACTCCTCTACATCTGTCTGACCTACAGACCACCACCAACTCCTCTACATCTGTCAGACCTATAGACCACCAACAACTCCTCTACATCTGTCAGACCTATAAACCACCACCAACTCCTCTACATCTGTCTGACCTACAGACCATCACCAACTCCTCTACATCTGTCTGACCTACAGACCACCACCAAATCCTCTACATCTGTCAGACCTATAGACCACCACCAACTCCTCTACATCTGTCTGACCTATAGACCACCAGCAACTCCTCTACATCTGTGAGACCTATAGACCACCACCAACTCCTCTACATCTGTCTGACCTATAGACCACCACCAACTCCTCTACATCTGTCTGACCTATAGACCACCACCAACTCCTCTACATCTGTCTGACCTATAGACCACCACCAACTCCTCTACATCTGTCTGACCTACAGACCACCACCAACTCCTCTACATCTGTCAAACCTATAGACCACCACCAACTCCTCTACATCTGTCAGACCTATAGACCACCACCAACTCCTCTACATCTGTCTGACCTATAGACCACCACCAACTCCTCTACATCTGTCTGACCTACAGACCACCACCAACTCCTCTACATCTGTCAGACCTATAGACCACCACCAACTCCTCTACATCTGTCAGACCTATAGACCACCACCAACTCCTCTACATCTGTCTGACCTACAGACCATCACCAACTCCTCTACATCTGTCAGACATACAGACCACCACCAACTCCTCTACATCTGTCTGACCTATAGACCACCACCAGCTCCTCTACATCTGTCAAACCTATAGACCACCACCAACTCCTCTACATCTGTCTGACCTACAGATCACCACCAACTATTCTACTTCTGTCATACCTACAGACCACCACCAACTCCTCTACATCTGTCTGACCTACAGACCACCACCAACTCCTCTACATCTGTCAGACCTACAGACCACCACCAACTCCTCTACATCTGTCTGACCTATAGACCACCACCAACTCCTCTACATCTGTCTGACCTATAGACCACCACCAACTCCTCTACATATGTCAAACCTATAGACCACCACCAACTCCTCTACATCTGTCTGACCTACAGACCACCACCAACTCCTCTACATCTGTCAGACCTACAGACCACCACCAACTCCTCTACATCTGTCTGACCTATAGACAACCACCAACTTCTCTACATCTGTCTGACCTATAGACCACCACCAACTCCTCTACATCTGTCTGACCTATAGACCACCACCAACTCCTCTACATCTGTTTGACCTACAGACACCCACCAACTCCTCTACATCTGTCAGACCTATAGACCACCACCAACTCCTCTACATCTGTCAGACCTACAGACCACCACCAACTCCTCTACATCTGTCAGACCTATAGACCACCACCAACTCCTCTACATCTGTCAGACCTATAGACCACCACCAACTCCTCTACATCTGTCTGACCTGTAGACCACCACCAACTCCTCTACATCTGTCAGACCTATAGACCACCACCAACTCCTCTACATCTGTCTGACCTATAGACCACCACCAACTCCTCTACATCTGTGAGACCTATAGACCACCACCAACTCCTCTACATCTGTCTGACCTATAGACCACCACCAACTCCTCTACATCTGTCTGACCTATAGACCACCACCAACTCCTCTACATCTGTCTGACCTACAGACCACCACCAACTCCTCTACATCTGTCAAACCTATAGACCACCACCAACTCCTCTACATCTGTCAGACCTATAGACCACCACCAACTCCTCTACATCTGTCTGACCTATAGACCACCACCAACTCCTCTACATCTGTCTGACCTACAGACCACCACCAACTCCTCTACATCTGTCAGACCTATAGACCACGACCAACTCCTCTACATCTGTCAGACCTATAGACCACCACCAACTCCTCTACATCTGTCTGACCTGTAGACCACCACCAACTCCTCTACATCTGTCAGACCTATAGACCACCACCAACTCCTCTACATCTGTCTGACCTAAAGACCACCACCAACTCCTCTACATCTGTCACACCTATAGACCACCACCAACTCCTCTACATCTGTCAGACCGATAGACCACCACCAACTCCTCTACATCTATCAGACCTACAGACCACCACCAACTCCTCTACATTCTGTCAGACCTATAGACCACCACCAACTCCTCTACATCTGTCAAACCTACAGACCACCACCAAATCCTCTACATCTGTCAGACCTACAGACCACCACCAACTCCTCTACATCTGTCTGACCTATAGACCACCACCAACTCCTCTACATCTGCCTGACCTATAGACCACCACCAACTCCTCTACATCTGTCAAACCTATAGACCACCACCAACTCCTCTACATCTGTCAGACCTATAAACCACCACCAACTCCTCTACATCTGTCAGACCTATAGACCACCACCAACTCCTCTACATCTGTCAAACCTATAGACCACCACCAACTCCTCTACATCTGTCTGACCTACAGACCATCACCAACTCCTCTACATCTGTCAGACCTACAGACCACCACCAACTCCTCTACATCTGTCTGACCTATAGACCACCACCAGCTCCTCTACATCTGTCAAACCTATAGACCACCACCAACTCCTCTACATCTGTCTGACCTACAGACCACCACCAACTATTCTACTTCTGTCATACCTACAGACCACCACCAACTCCTCTACATCTGTCTGACCTACAGACCACCACCAACTCCTCTACATCTGTCAGACCTACAGACCACCACCAACTCCTCTACATCTGTCTGACCTAAAGACCACCCTAAAGACCACCACCAACTCCTCTACATCTGTCAGACCGATAGACCACCACCAACTCCTCTACATCTGTCAGACCTACAGACCACCACCAACTCCTCTACATCTGTCAGACCTACAGACCACCACCAACTCCTCTACATCTGTCTGACCTATAGACCACCACCAACTCCTCTACATCTGTCTGACCTACAGACCACAACCAACTCCTCTACATCTGTCTGACCTATAGACCACCACCAACTCCTCTACATCTGTCTGACCTATAGACCACCACCAACTCCTCTACATCTGTCAGACCTACAGACCACCACCAACTCCTCTACATCTGTCTGACCTATAGACCACCACCAACTCCTCTACATCTGTCTGACCTATAGACCACCACCAACTCCTCTACATCTGTCAAACCTATAGACCACCACCAACTCCTCTACATCTGTCTGACCTAGAGACCACCACCAACTCCTCTACATCTGTCTGACCTATAGACCACCACCAACTCCTCTACATCTGTCAAACCTATAGACCACCACCAACTCCTCTACATCTGTCTGACCTAGAGACCACCACCAACTCCTCTACATCTGTCAGACCTACAGACCACCACCAACTCCTCTACATCTGTCTGACCTATAGACCACCACCAACTCCTCTACATCTGTCTGACCTATAGACCACCACCAACTCCTCTACATCTGTCAAACCTATAGACCACCACCAACTCCTCTACATCTGTCTGACCTACAGACCACCACCAACTCCTCTACATCTGTCAGACCTACAGACCACCACCAACTACTCTACATCTGTCTGACCTATAGACCACCACCAACTCCTCTACATCTGTCTGACCTATAGACCACCACCAACTCCTCTACATCTGTCAGACCTATAGACCACCACCAACTCCTCTACATCTGTCTGACCTATAGACCACCACCAACTCCTCTATATCTGTCTGACCTACAGACCACCACCAGCTCCTCTACATCTGTCAGACCTATAGACCACCACCAACTCCTCTACATCTGTCAGACCTATAGACCACCACCAACTCCTCTACATCCGTCTGACCTGTAGACCACCACCAACTCCTCTACATCTGTCAGACCTATAGACCACCACCAACTCCTCTACATCTGTCTGACCTAAAGACCACCACCAACTCCTCCACATCTGTCAGACCTATAGACCACCACCAACTCCTCTACATCTGTCAGACCGATAGACCACCACCAACTCCTCTACATCTGTCTGACCTATAGACCACCACCAACTCCTCTACATCTGTCTGACCTATAGACCACCACCAACTCCTCTACATCTGTCAGACCTATAGACCACCACCAACTCCTCTACATCTGTCAGACCTACAGACCACCACAAACTCCTCTACATCTGTCAGACCTATAGACCACCACCAACTCCTCTACATCTGTCAGACCTACAGAACACCACCAACTAATCTACATCTGTCTGACCTATAGACCACCACCAACTCCTCTACATCTGTCTGACCTACAGATCACCACCAACTCCTCTACATCTGTCTGACCTATAGACCACCACCAACTCCTCTACATCTGTCTGACCTATAGACCACCAACAACTCCTCTACATCTGTCAGACCTACAGACCATCACCAACTCCTCTACATCTGTCAGACCTATAGACCACCACCAACTCCTCTACATCTGTCTGACCTATAGACCACCACCAACTCCTCTACATCTGTCTGACCTATAGACCACCACCAACTCCTCTACATCTGTCTGACCTATAGACCACCACCAACTCCTCTACATCTGTCAGACCTATAGACCACCAACAACTCCTCTACATCTGTCAGACCTATAAACCGCCACCAACTCCTCTACATCTGTCTGACCTACAGACCATCACCAACTCCTCTACATCTGTCTGACCTACAGACCATCACCAACTCCTCTACATCTGTCTGACCTATAGACCACCACCAGCTCCTCTACATCTGTCAGACCTATAGACCACCACCAACTCCTCTACATCTGTCAGACCTATAGACCACCACCAACTCCTCTACATCTGTCAGACCTATAGACCACCACCAACTCCTCTACATCTGTCAGACCTATAGACCACCACCAACTCCTCTACATCTGTCTGACCTATAGACCACCACCAACTCCTCTACATCTGTCTGACCTATAGACCACCACCAACTCCTCTACATCTGTCTGACCTACAGACCACCACCAACTCCTCTACATCTGTCTGACCTGTAGACCACCACCAACTCCTCTACATCTGTCTGACCTGTAGACCACCACCAACTCCTCTACATCTGTCAGACCTATAGACCACCACCAACTCCTCTACATCTGTCAGACCTACAGACCACCACCAACTCCTCTACATCTGTCAAACCTATAGACCACCACCAACTCCTCTACATCTGTCTGACCTACAGACCACCACCAACTCCTCTACATCTGTCAGACCTAAAGACCACCACCAACTCCTCTACATCTGTCTGACCTATAGACCACCACCAACTCCTCTACATCTGTCAGACCTATAGACCACCACCAACTCCTCTACATCTGTCAGACCTATAGACCACCACCAACTCCTCTACATCTGTCAGACCTATAGACCACCACCAACTCCTCTACATCTGTCAGACCTACAGACCACCACCAACTCCTCTACATCTGTCTGACCTATAGACCACCACGAACTCCTCTACATCTGTCTGACCTATAGACCACCACCAACTCCTCTACATCTGTCAGACCTATAGACCACCACCAACTCCTCTACATCTGTCAGACCTACAGACCACCACCACCTCCTCTACATCTGTCAGACCTACAGACTACCACCAACTCCTCTACATCTGTCTGACCTATAGGCCACCACCAACTCCTTTACATCTGTCAGACCTATAGACCACCAACAACTCCTCTACATCTGTCAGACCTATAAACCGCCACCAACTCCTCTACATCTGTCTGACCTACAGACCATCACCAACTCCTCTACATCTGTCTGACCTACAGACCACCACCAACTCCTCTACATCTGTCTGACCTATAGACCACCACCAGCTCCTCTACATCTGTCAGACCTATAGACCACCACCAACTCCTCTACATCTGTCAGACCTATAGACCACCACCAACTCCTCTACATCTGTCAGACCTATAGACCACCACCAACTCCTCTACATCTTTCAGACCTATAGACCACCACCAACTCCTCTACATCTGTCTGACCTATAGACCACCACCAACTCCTCTACATCTGTCTGACCTATAGACCACCACCAACTCCTCTACATCTGTCTGACCTGTAGACCACCACCAACTCCTCTACATCTGTCTGACCTGTAGACCACCACCAACTCCTCTACATCTGTCAGACCTATAGACCACCACCAACTCCTCTACATCTGTCAGACCTACAGACCACCACCAACTCCTCTACATCTGTCAAACCTATAGACCACCACCAACTCCTCTACATCTGTCTGACCTACAGACCACCACCAACTCCTCTACATCTGTCAGACCTACAGACCACCACCAACTCCTCTACATCTGTCTGACCTATAGACCACCACCAACTCCTCTACATCTGTCAGACCTATAGACCACCACCAACTCCTCTACATCTGTCAGACCTATAGACCACCACCAACTCCTCTACATCTGTCAGACCTATAGACCACCACCAACTCCTCTACATCTGTCAGACCTCAAGACCACCACCAACTCCTCTACATCTGTCTGACCTACAGACTACCACCAACTCCTCTACATCTGTCTGACCTATAGACCACCACCAACTCCTCTACATCTGTCAGACCTATAGACCACCAACAACTCCTCTACATCTGTCAGACCTATAAACCGCCACCAACTCCTCTACATCTGTCTGACCTACAGACCATCACCAACTCCTCTACATCTGTCTGACCTACAGACCACCACCAACTCCTCTACATCTGTCTGACCTATAGACCACCACCAGCTCCTCTACATCTGTCAGACCTATAGACCACCACCAACTCCTCTACATCTGTCAGACCTATAGACCACCACCAACTCCTCTACATCTGTCAGACCTATAGACCACCACCAACTCCTCTACATCTGTCAGACCTATAGACCACCACCAACTCCTCTACATCTGTCTGACCTATAGACCACCACCAACTCCTCTACATCTGTCTGACCTATAGACCACCACCAACTCCTCTACATCTGTCTGACCTATAGACCACCACCAACTCCTCTACATCTGTCAGACCTATAGACCACCACCAACTCCTCTACATCTGTCAGACCTACAGACCACCACAAACTCCTCTACATCTGTCAGACCTATAGACCACCACCAACTCCTCTACATCTGTCAGACCTACAGAACACCACCAACTCCTCTACATCTGTCTGACCTATAGACCACCACCAACTCCTCTACATCTGTCTGACCTACAGATCACCACCAACTCCTCTACATCTGTCTGACCTATAGACCACCACCAACTCCTCTACATCTGTCTGACCTATAGACCACCAACAACTCCTCTACATCTGTCAGACCTACAGACCATCACCAACTCCTCTACATCTGTCAGACCTATAG
The DNA here is from genome assembly GCF_029448725.1 of Salvelinus fontinalis. Taxonomy (NCBI): domain Eukaryota; kingdom Metazoa; phylum Chordata; class Actinopteri; order Salmoniformes; family Salmonidae; genus Salvelinus; species Salvelinus fontinalis. The sequence continues at coordinate 26,914,955 of NC_074691.1, read as the reverse complement.
ACCACCACCAACTCCTCTACATCTGTCTGACCTATAGACCACCACCAACTCCTCTACATCTGTCTGACCTATAGACCACCACTAACTCCTCTACATCTGTCTGACCTATAGACCACCACCAACTCCTCTACATCTGTCAGACCTATAGACCACCAACAACTCCTCTACATCTGTCAGACCTATAAACCGCCACCAACTCCTCTACATCTGTCTGACCTACAGACCATCACCAACTCCTCTACATCTGTCTGACCTACAGACCACCACCAACTCCTCTACATCTGTCTGACCTATAGACCACCACCAGCTCCTCTACATCTGTCAGACCTATAGACCACCACCAACTCCTCTACATCTGTCAGACCTATAGACCACCACCAACTCCTCTACATCTGTCAGACCTATAGACCACCACCAACTCCTCTACATCTGTCAGACCTATAGACCACCACCAACTCCTCTACATCTGTCTGACCTATAGACCACCACCAACTCCTCTACATCTGTCTGACCTATAGACCACCACCAACTCCTCTACATCTGTCTGACCTACAGACCACCACCAACTCCTCTACATCTGTCTGACCTGTAGACCACCACCAACTCCTCTACATCTGTCTGACCTGTAGACCACCACCAACTCCTCTACATCTGTCAGACCTATAGACCACCACCAACTCCTCTACATCTGTCAGACCTACAGACCACCACCAACTCCTCTACATCTGTCAAACCTATAGACCACCACCAACTCCTCTACATCTGTCTGACCTACAGACCACCACCAACTCCTCTACATCTGTCAGACCTACAGACCACCACCAACTCCTCTACATCTGTCTGACCTATAGACCACCACCAACTCCTCTACATCTGTCAGACCTATGGACCACCACCAACTCCTCTACATCTGTCAGACATATAGACCACCACCAACTCCTCTACATCTGTCAGACCTATAGACCACCACCAACTCCTCTACATCTGTCAGACCTACAGACCACCACCAACTCCTCTACATCTTTCTGACCTATAGACCACCACGAACTCCTCTACATCTGTCTGACCTATAGACCACCACCAACTCCTCTACATCTGTCAGACCTATAGACCACCACCAACTCCTCTACATCTGTCAGACCTACAGACCACCACCACCTCCTCTACATCTGTCAGACCTACAGACTACCACCAACTCCTCTACATCTGTCTGACCTATAGACCACCACCAACTCCTCTACATCTGTCAGACCTATAGACCACCAACAACTCCTCTACATCTGTCAGACCTATAAACCGCCACCAACTCCTCTACATCTGTCTGACCTACAGACCATCACCAACTCCTCTACATCTGTCTGACCTACAGACCACCACCAACTCCTCTACATCTGTCTGACCTATAGACCACCACCAGCTCCTCTACATCTGTCAGACCTATAGACCACCACCAACTCCTCTACATCTGTCAGACCTATAGACCACCACCAACTCCTCTACATCTGTCAGACCTATAGACCACCACCAACTCCTCTACATCTGTCAGACCTATAGACCACCACCAACTCCTCTACATCTGTCTGACCTATAGACCACCACCAACTCCTCTACATCTGTCTGACCTATAGACCACCACCAACTCCTCTACATCTGTCTGACCTGTAGACCACCACCAACTCCTCTACATCTGTCTGACCTGTAGACCACCACCAACTCCTCTACATCTGTCAGACCTATAGACCACCACCAACTCCTCTACATCTGTCAGACCTACAGACCACCACCAACTCCTCTACATCTGTCAAACCTATAGACCACCACCAACTCCTCTACATCTGTCTGACCTACAGACCACCACCAACTCCTCTACATCTGTCAGACCTACAGACCACCACCAACTCCTCTACATCTGTCTGACCTATAGACCACCACCAACTCCTCTACATCTGTCAGACCTATAGACCACCACCAACTCCTCTACATCTGTCAGACCTATAGACCACCACCAACTCCTCTACATCTGTCAGACCTATAGACCACCACCAACTCCTCTACATCTGTCAGACCTACAGACCACCACCAACTCCTCTACATCTGTCTGACCTATAGACCACCACGAACTCCTCTACATCTGTCTGACCTATAGACCACCACCAACTCCTCTACATCTGTCAGACCTATAGACCACCACCAACTCCTCTACATCTGTCAGACCTACAGACCACCACCACCTCCTCTACATCTGTCTGACCTACAGACTACCACCAACTCCTCTACATCTGTCTGACCTATAGACCACCACCAACTCCTCTACATCTGTCAGACCTATAGACCACCAACAACTCCTCTACATCTGTCAGACCTATAAACCGCCACCAACTCCTCTACATCTGTCTGACCTACAGACCATCACCAACTCCTCTACATCTGTCTGACCTACAGACCACCACCAACTCCTCTACATCTGTCTGACCTATAGACCACCACCAGCTCCTCTACATCTGTCAGACCTATAGACCACCACCAACTCCTCTACATCTGTCAGACCTATAGACCACCACCAACTCCTCTACATCTGTCAGACCTATAGACCACCACCAACTCCTCTACATCTGTCAGACCTATAGACCACCACCAACTCCTCTACATCTGTCTGACCTATAGACCACCACCAACTCCTCTACATCTGTCTGACCTATAGACCACCACCAACTCCTCTACATCTGTCTGACCTACAGACCACCACCAACTCCTCTACATCTGTCTGACCTGTAGACCACCACCAACTCCTCTACATCTGTCTGACCTGTAGACCACCACCAACTCCTCTACATCTGTCAGACCTATAGACCACCACCAACTCCTCTACATCTGTCAGACCTACAGACCACCACCAACTCCTCTACATCTGTCAAACCTATAGACCACCACCAACTCCTCTACATCTGTCAGACCTATACACCACCACCAACTCCTCTACATCTGTCAGACCTATAGACCACCACCAACTCCTCTACATCTGTCAGACCTATAGACCACCACGAACTCCTCTACATCTGTCAGACCTACAGACCACCACCAACTCCTCTACATCTGTCTGACCTATAGACCACCACGAACTCCTCTACATCTGTCTGACCTATAGACCACCACCAACTCCTCTACATCTGTCAGACCTATAGACCACCACCAACTCCTCTACATCTGTCAGACCTACAGACCACCACCACCTCCTCTACATCTGTCTGACCTACAGACTACCACCAACTCCTCTACATCTGTCTGACCTACAGACCACCACCAACTCCTCTACATCTGTCAGACCTACAGACCACCACCAACTCCTCTACATCTGTCTGACCTACAGACCACCACCAACTCCTCTACATCTGTCTGACCTATAGACCACCACCAACTCCTCTACATCTGTCAAACCTATAGACCACCACCAACTCCTCTACATCTGTCTGACCTATAGACCACCACCAACTCCTCTACATCTGTCTGACCTACAGACCACCACCAACTCCTCTACATCTGTCTGACCTGTAGACCACCACCAACTCCTCTACATCTGTCTGACCTGTAGACCACCACCAACTCCTCTACATCTGTCAGACCTATAGACCACCACCAACTCCTCTACATCTGTCAGACCTACAGACCACCACCAACTCCTCTACATCTGTCAAACCTATAGACCACCACCAACTCCTCTACATCTGTCTGACCTACAGACCACCACCAACTCCTCTACATCTGTCAGACCTACAGACCATCACCAACTCCTCTACATCTGTCTGACCTACAGACCGCCACCAACTCCTCTACATCTGTCTGACCTACAGACCATCACCAACTCCTCTACATCTGTCTGACCTACAGACCACCACCAACTCCTCTACATCTGTCTGACCTATAGACCACCACCAGCTCCTCTACATCTGTCAGACCTATAGACCACCACCAACTCCTCTACATCTGTCAGACCTATAGACCACCACCAACTCCTCTACATCTGTCAGACCTATAGACCACCACCAACTCCTCTACATCTGTCAGACCTATAGACCACCACCAACTCCTCTACATCTGTCTGACCTATAGACCACCACCAACTCCTCTACATCTGTCTGACCTATAGACCACCACCAACTCCTCTACATCTGTCTGACCTACAGACCACCACCAACTCCTCTACATCTGTCTGACCTGTAGACCACCACCAACTCCTCTACATCTGTCTGACCTGTAGACCACCACCAACTCCTCTACATCTGTCAGACCTATAGACCACCACCAACTCCTCTACATCTGTCAGACCTACAGACCACCACCAACTCCTCTACATCTGTCAAACCTATAGACCACCACCAACTCCTCTACATCTGTCAGACCTATACACCACCACCAACTCCTCTACATCTGTCAGACCTATAGACCACCACCAACTCCTCTACATCTGTCAGACCTATAGACCACCACGAACTCCTCTACATCTGTCAGACCTACAGACCACCACCAACTCCTCTACATCTGTCTGACCTATAGACCACCACGAACTCCTCTACATCTGTCTGACCTATAGACCACCACCAACTCCTCTACATCTGTCAGACCTATAGACCACCACCAACTCCTCTACATCTGTCAGACCTACAGACCACCACCACCTCCTCTACATCTGTCTGACCTACAGACTACCACCAACTCCTCTACATCTGTCTGACCTACAGACCACCACCAACTCCTCTACATCTGTCAGACCTACAGACCACCACCAACTCCTCTACATCTGTCTGACCTACAGACCACCACCAACTCCTCTACATCTGTCTGACCTATAGACCACCACCAACTCCTCTACATCTGTCAAACCTATAGACCACCACCAACTCCTCTACATCTGTCTGACCTATAGACCACCACCAACTCCTCTACATCTGTCTGACCTACAGACCACCACCAACTCCTCTACATCTGTCTGACCTGTAGACCACCACCAACTCCTCTACATCTGTCTGACCTGTAGACCACCACCAACTCCTCTACATCTGTCAGACCTATAGACCACCACCAACTCCTCTACATCTGTCAGACCTACAGACCACCACCAACTCCTCTACATCTGTCAAACCTATAGACCACCACCAACTCCTCTACATCTGTCTGACCTACAGACCACCACCAACTCCTCTACATCTGTCAGACCTACAGACCACCACCAACTCCTCTACATCTGTCTGACCTATAGACCACCACCAACTCCTCTACATCTGTCTGACCTATAGACCACCACCAACTTCTCTACATCTGTCAAACCTATAGACCACCACCAACTCCTCTACATCTGTCTGACCTACAGACCACCACCAACTCCTCTACATCTGTCAGACCTACAGACAACCACCAACTCCTCTACATCTGTCTGACCTATAGACCACCACCAACTCCTCTACATCTGTCTGACCTATAGACCTCCACCAACTCCTCTACATCTGTCTGACCTATAGACCACCACCAACTCCTCTACATCTGTCTGACCTATAGACCACCACCAACTCCTCTACATCTGTCTGACCTACAGACCACCACCAACTCCTCTACATCTGTCTGACCTATAGACCACCACCAACTCCTCTACATCTGTCAGACCTATAGACCACCAACAACTCCTCTACATCTGTCTGACCTATAGACCACCACCAACTCCTCTACATCTGTCAGACCTACAGACCATCACCAACTCCTCTACATCTGTCAGACCTCTAGACTACCACCAACTCCTCTACATCTGTCTGACCTACAGAACACCACCAACTCCTCTACATCTGTCAAAATTATAGACCACCACCAACTCCTCTACATCTGTCAGACCTATAGACCACCACCAACTCCTCTACATCTGTCAGACCTATAGACCACCACCAACTCCTCTACATCTGTCTGACCTATAGACCACCACCAACTCCTCTATATCTGTCTGACCTATAGACCACCAACAACTCCTCTACATCTGTCAGACCTATAGACCACCACCAACTCCTCTACATCTGTCAGACCTATAAACCACCACCAACTCCTCTACATCTGTCTGACCTATAGACCACCACCAACTCCTCTACATCTGTCAGACCTATAGACGACCACCAACTCCTCTACATCTGTCTGACCTATAGACCACCACCAACTCCTCTACATCTGTCTGACCTCCAGACCACCACCAACTCCTCTACATCTGTCAGACCTACAGACCACCACCACCTCCTCTACATCTGTCTGACCTACAGACTACCACCAACTCCTCTACATCTGTCTGACCTATAGACCACCACCAACTCCTCTACATCTGTCAGACCTACAGACCACCACCAACTCCTCTACATCTGTCTGACCTACAGACCACCACCAACTCCTCTACATCTGTCTGACCTATAGACCACCACCAACTCCTCTACATCTGTCAAACCTATAGACCACCACCAACTCCTCTACATCTGTCTGACCTACAGACCACCACCAACTCCTCTACATCTGTCAGACCTACAGACCACCAACAACTCCTCTACATCTGTCTGACCTATAGACCACCACCAACTAATCTACATCTGTCTGACCTATAGACCACCACCAACTCCTCTACATCTGTCTGACCTATAGACCACCACCAACTTCTCTACATCTGTCAAACCTATAGACCACCACCAACTCCTCTACATCTGTCTGACCTACAGACCACCACCAACTCCTCTACATCTGTAAGACCTACAGACAACCACCAACTCCTCTACATCTGTCTGACCTATAGACCACCACCAACTCCTCTACATCTGTCTGACCTATAGACATCCACCAACTCCTCTACATCTGTCTGACATATAGACCACCACCAACTCCTCTCCATCTGTCTGACCTATAGACCACCACCAACTCCTCTACATCTGTCAGACCTATAGACCACCACCAACTCCTCTACATCTGTCAGACCTATAGACCACCACCAACTCCTCTACATCTGTCTGACCTGTAGACCACCACCAACTCCTCTACATCTGTCAGACCTATAGACCACCACCAACTCCTCTACATCTGTCTGACCTAAAGACCACCACCAACTCCTCTACATCTGTCAGACCGATAGACCACCACCAACTCCTCTACATCTGTCAGACCTACAGACCACCACCAACTCCTCTACATCTGTCAGACCTACAGACCACCATCAACTCCTCTACATCTGTCTGACCTATAGACCACCACCAACTCCTCTACATCTGTCTGACCTACAGACCACCACCAACTCCTCTACATCTGTCTGACCTATAGACCACCACCAACTCCTCTACATCTGTCTGACCTATAGACCACCACCAACTCCTCTACATCTGTCTGACCTACAGACCACCACCAACTCCTCTACATCTGTCTGACCTATAGACCACCACCAACTCCTCTACATCTGTCAGACCTATAGACCACCAACAACTCCTCTACATCTGTCAGACCTATAAACCACCACCAACTCCTCTACATCTGTCTGACCTACAGACCACCACCAACTCCTCTACATCTGTCAGACCTATAGACCACCACCAACTCCTCTACATCTGTCAGACCTATAGACCACCACCAACTCCTCTACATCTGTCAGACCTATAGACCACCACCAACTCCTCTACATCTGTCTGACCTATAGACCACCACCAACTCCTCTACATCTGTCTGACCTATAGACCACCACCAACTCCTCTACATCTGTCTGACCTACAGACCACCACCAACTCCTCTACATCTGTCTGACCTATAGACCACCACCAACTCCTCTACATCTGTCTGACCTATAGACCACCACCAACTCCTCTAGATCTGTCTGACCTACAGACCACCACCAACTCCTCTACATCTGTCTGACCTATAGACCACCACCAACTCTTCTACATCTGTCTGACCTATAGACCACCACCAACTCCTCTACATCTGTCAGACCTACAGACCATCACCAACTCCTCTACATCTGTCAGACCTCTAGACTACCACCAACTCCTCTACATCTGTCTGACCTACAGAACACCACCAACTCCTCTACATCTGTCAAACCTATAGACCACCACCAACTCCTCTACATCTGTCAGGCCTATAGACCACCACCAACTCCTCTACATTGTCAGACCTATAGACCACCACCAACTCCTCTACATCTGTCTGACCTATAGACCACCACCAACTCCTCTATATCTGTCTGACCTATAGACCACCACCAACTCCTCTACATCTGTCTGACCTATAGACCACCACCAACTCCTCTACATCTGTCAGACCTATAGACCACCACCAACTCCTCTACATCTGTCTGACCTATAGACCACCACCAACTCCTCTACATCTGTCTGACCTACAGACCACCACCAACTCCTCTACATCTGTCTGACCTAAAGACCACCACCAACTCCTCTACATCTGTCAGACCTACAGACCACCACCAACTCCTCTACATCTGTCTGACCTACAGACCACCACCAACTCCTCTACATCTGTCAGACCTATAGATCACCACCAACTCCTCTACATCTGTCAAACCTATAGACCACCACCAACTCCTCTACATCTGTCAAACCTATAGACCACCACCAACTCCTCTACATTTGTCTGACCTACAGACCACCACCAACTCTTCTGCAATTAAATCCCTCCAACTTTCTCTAATTCCTTGTCTTAATATTGGTTGTCTGCTAAACACAGTCGAGTGTAAATGTTTAATTGTGTGCTGGGCTCTGTTATGTTGTGTTGCTGAGTCCCTGGGGTAATGAGGAGAGGAGATATAGATTGGGCTGGTGGAGTGAGACTGGGGCCCATGCTGCCTCCAGGGCCAATCAATAAGGAGGAACTGTAAATACTAGGTCATGTGCATGGACACACAGACAGAGGTCATCCATTTCAGTGTAACGGTGGTGGTACGGTGAACCAGACTTGTATCATACAAGGTAAAGTTGCCTTGAGACATGATGGCTCATGTTAGCTGACCAGGGTAAATGCCTACTGTAAGCTTTTGCTCAGCTGGCTAACACAGTGTTGTGGCACACAGACAACCCAGTCTGTCACATGAGAGCTGCTTCACTTGGAAAGGGGAAGCCTCTTCTGACTACTGAGATTCTCCCCATGTCTCCAATGGCCCAGTCATTCAGTCATTCACTATTCCCTTTTCTGAAAAATAACGGAAATTGATGTTTAGTTTTTTTGTAGGAATTCTGAGAGGCTCACAGTGAACTACATTTGGAAAGATTCAGCTGGTGTGAGACATTTGTGTAGACATCAGTGTTTGCGATTTGACAACACAAAGCACTTCAAATTCCATTTCACTGTTATGAATTTAAGCTGGATTTGTATTACATTGTCATGCAAGGCTGGGCAGAAATAAGAAACTCCCACTAACACAAAAGGGGGGTGATGATGATACGCTATGCCGCATCTCTCTCTCTCTCTCTCTCTCTCTCTCACTCTCTCTCTCTCTCTCTCTCTCTCTCTCTCTCACTCTCTCTCACTCTCTCTCACTCACTCTCACTCTCACTCTCACTCTCTCTCACTCACTCTCACTCTCTCTCACTCACTCTCACTCTCACTCTCACTCTCACACTCACTCTCTCACTCACTCTCACTCACTCTCTCTCACTCTCACTCTCACTCTCACTCTCACTCTCACTCTCACTCTCACTCACTCACTCACTCACTCACTCACTCACTCACTCACTCTCGCTTGCGTGCGCGTTGTAAACAGGGAGGATATTTCTGGTGCCCTTTGGGTGCAGGGGTCCAATTAAATTCCATACTCCTGTGGAGGTACATTGTGGGGTCGTTGGGAGGGATGCAGGGGGCTGTGTGCACTCTACTGCCCCACTGTTGGGGCCGAGGGCCTTGGGGGAGAGAGAGATGGAGGAAGGTGAAAAGAGAAAGGAAAGTCGAGAAAACATTGAGGGGTCGTTTGAGGGCTGTGTGCGTGTGCATACGTGCAGGAGTGTGTGTGTTTTTGTGTTGGGGAGGGGTCAGAGGGGGTAAGGAGGACAGGGACAGGGTGGGTCGATAAGGGGATGTGACAGCACAACCTCAGAGCCGTACTAAACATACTATACACATTTCTAAGCACCTTCATGATATGTACTAATGGTCTACTTACTTTAGACAGAAACTAAAGTAGGGTGGTTGGTCATGGCGGATTCCTCCAAGGTATATGATAAGTTATGTCATCCAATTTGTATGCTCATTCCTATTTCTGACACAGATCGCGCTGCAAGTCCTGCCTCTCCCATCTCCTCATTGGTTTATAGAAGCAGGTACCCACGTGCCATCTCCTCATTGGTTATACCCACGTGGGTGATTGAAAGACGAACTGTTTTGCCGGTAGTCGTGGTAATACAATGAAAGTTTAGATGTGATCACCATATAAGTTAAACGATGAAAAAGCCTGGAAGGAGGAGAGATGACTAGAAACGATTCGGTTGGCTGTTTTATGTGTGGATTAATTGTCGGAGTAGAGGTCCTTGTGCATTTCAGGTAAAATAACAACTCTATGTTTATATCCCAGGACAAATTAGCTAGCAACAGCAAGCTAGCTAAATAGGACAAATTAACGTTAGCTAACAAGTGCAAGCTAATTAACTAAATTGCCATACATGTTTAATGCTTTTCGACCTGTCCCCAAATTAATGTCATTGGTTCAGAGTTTGTTTTGATATTTTAACCTGCGTGTCGTGATCGCGTTTGGTGTGGGGGGGCAAAATAAATGTATGTACGACAGTGCACGGTGGCGCACGCGCGCAGCTGGTCTGGGTTCCGTGCAAGTCCGCTAATTCATATTATATTGTACAACCATTATTCCATTCACAATGTAACCTAATGTAACATAACATATCATGCTAAATGGAGTGTCACAGATGTCGTACAGAATAATATGAATTGCCCTGAGACCACATGAGTAGTGAGTAGTGGATGCTGGAGTGAGATTTAAAGCTTGTTGCTTCTCACTTTAAAAACTCATACACTTTCTCCAGTCCAGATGATTTGGGATCCTTTGAGCTTCACAAAAGTATGTTTGTCTTACACTTCCCATCCTACAGGAAGAGTGTGGTTAAAATCAATAGCTCTTGGCGAGTACAACAGTATAACAGCTCCAGGAGCTCTGATGTTTGGATGGTTGCTCTACACACAGAACCATTTATGGTCATTCCCAGTGCTGTAGAAAATCCTAAGCCAAAGAAAAAGGATGTTTTAATATACACTGCTCAAAAAAATAAAGGGAACACTTAAACAACACAATGTAACTCCAAGTCAATCACACTTCTGTGAAATCAAACTGTCCACTTAGGAAGCAACACTGATTGACAATAAATTTCACATGCTGTTGTGCAAATGGAATAGACAAAAGGTGGAAATTATAGGCAATTAGCAAGACACCCCCCAAAACAGGAGTGATTCTGCAGGTGGTGACCACAGACCACTTCTCAGTTCCTATGCTTCCTGGCTGATGTTTTGGTCACTTTTGAATGCTGGCGGTGCTCTCACTCTAGTGGTAGCATGAGACGGAGTCTACAACCCACACAAGTGGCTCAGGTAGTGCAGTTCATCCAGGTTGGCACATCAATGCGAACTGTGGCAAAAAGGTTTGCTGTGTCTGTCAGCGTATTGTCCAGAGCATGCAGGCGCTACCAGGAGACAGGCCAGTACATCAGGAGACGTGGAGGAGGCCGTAGGAGGGCAACAACCCAGCAGCAGGACCGCTACCTCCGCCTTTGTGCAAGGAGGTGCACTGCCAGAGCCCTGCAAAATGACCTCCAGCAGGCCACAAATGTGCATGTGTCTGCTCAAACGGTCAGAAACAGACTCCATGAGGGTGGTATGAGGGCCCGACGTCCACAGGTGGGGGTTGTGCTTACAGCCCAACACCGTGCAGGACGTTTGGCATTTGCCAGAGAACACCAAGATTGGCAAATTCGCCACTGGCGCCCTGTGCTCTTCACAGATGAAAGCAGGTTTACACTGAGCACATGAGCACATGTGACAGACGTGACAGAGTCTGGAGACGCCGTGGAGAACGTTTTGCTGCCTGCAACATCCTCCAGCATGACCGGTTTGGCGATGGGTCAGTCATGGTGTGGGGTGGAATTTCTTTGTGGGGCCGCACAGCCCTCCATGTGCTCGCCAGAGGTAGCCTGACTGCCATTAGGTACCGAGATGAGATCCTCAGACCCCTTGTGAGACCATATGCTGACACATGCACATTTGTGGCCTGCTGGAGGTCATTTTGCAGGGCTCTGGCAGTGCACCTCCTTGCACAAAGGCGGAGGTAGCGGTCCTGCTGCTGGGTTGTTGCCCTCCTACGGCCTCCTCCACGTCTCCTGATGTACTGGCCTGTCTTCTGGTAGCGCCTGCATGCTCTGGACACTACGCTGACAGACACAGCAAACCTTTTTGCCACAGTTCGCATTGATGTGCCATCCTGGATGAACTGCACTACCTGAGCCACTTGTGTGGGTTGTAGACTCCGTCTCATGCTACCACTAGAGTGAGAGCACCGCCAGCATTCAAAAGTGACCAAAACATCAGCCAGGAAGCATAGGAACTGAGAAGTGGTCTGTGGTCACCACCTGCAGAATCACTCCTGTTTTGGGGGGTGTCTTGCTAATTGCCTATAATTTCCACATTTTGTCTATTCCATTTGCACAAGAGCATGTGAAATTTATTGTCAATCAGTGTTGCTTCCTAAGTGGACAGTTTGATTTCACAGAAGTGTGATTGACTTGGAGTTACATTGTGTTGTTTAAGTGTTCCCTTTATTTTTTTGAGCAGTGTATTACAAGTACAGTATTTAGACACCTTGAATTTTTCAACATTTTGCTAAATTTCAGCCTTATTCTACAATGGATTAAATAAATGTTTTCCTCATCAATCTACACACAATACCCCATGACGACAAAGTGAAAACAGGTTTTTAGAATTTTTTTCAAATGTATTAAAAATCAAAAACAGAAATACCTTATTTACATAAGTATTCAGACCCTTTGCTATGAGACTTGAAATTGAGCTCAGGTGCATCGTGTTTCCATTGATCATCCTTGAGATATTTCTACAACTTGATTGGGGTCCACCTGTGGTAAATTCAACTGATTCTACATGTTTTGGAAAAGCACACACCTGTCTATATAAGGTCCCGCAGTTGACAGTGCATGTCAGAGAAAAAACCAAGCTATGAGGTAGAAGGAATTGTCTGTCGAGCTCTGAGACAGGATGCTGTCGAGGCACAGATCTCGGGAAAATGTCTAAATCATGGAAGTTCCCCAAGAACACAGTGGCATCCAAGCCCGGCAAAACTGAGCAATCAGGGGAGAAAGGCCTTGATCAGGGAGGTGTCCAAGAACTTGATGGTCACTGAAAGAGCATCCGGAGTTTTAAAAAACTCTGGAGTTTTTTTTTTATATTTAAAATATATTTAAATTATACTTTCAAAAACATGTGCACAAACATTTGTATATACGTTTTGATTTATAATATTATATTGTTCCTAATATTTAGCTTATTCAAATGTTTTGATGTTCATTTTCAAACTGAATAATGTTGTACTTTAAATTACAAATTACATATTACACATTGCACATTTTATTGTTAACATTGGCTAATAAGATGCCTTGGTGAATCAAGGTACACTTTACATAACTAATTACAATAGCTAATGTAGTTTATGAGTATTTCTAAAAGTTTACTTGAAGTACATTATAAATGTTTTTTTTGTAAAGGAAATACAGGAATAATTATTCAAATACCATTTTAGTATATTTCTAAGTCATGAGAAATATACATGAAATGTACTTAAGGTGTATTCTAATATACTAACAATATACTTAAGTACAAAAAAGGTGTCCCAATGTTGATGTAAATATATTTAACATACTTAAATGCTAATAAAATACAAATAAAATGGGTATTAAATGCATTAAATGTATTTAAAATTATTCCAATTCAGATACTTTTAAATATACTTCAAATATGTGAATGAAGTATGATTTTAAGTATATTTAAATATATTCATTTTCCCGCTTGGGATGGACAAGCTATAGTTTCTGTTTGTGTTGTGGCTATTGAATCCTGGTGTCCAGTCCTGAGGTATATAGCCCAATACAATCTGAAGGGATCAATCCTAGAGATAAATTGGCACAACCTAGCACCAAAATAAATTATTTTCCAACAGCAGCACAGTGACAGGCCCAATCCCTTTACTGCTCTGGGGCGTCAACGGAGGTGACCAGACAGGCAATCATAGACACACACAGACACACACGCATACGCACACACACAGACACTGGGATCAACACCTAAACAAAAAAAAAGAGTGAGGAAGTAGGGGGAACAAATAGCCCTTGACTTAATTCACAGACTGAATGACCAGTATAACCCTCTACCAACCAGGCGTATTTATAGAGCTCTCCCATATAAATCTAAGAGAGTAGCTTCTGGTGTTGTGCCAATGTTAATCAAAGTGCTCAACTCTTGAAGCATTTCTTTATTTGTATTTGTAAATATGTGTATATGTAGCCTGTAGTTGCCTAGAATGCTTCCAATCCTTTATACTGTAGCAGACATGTTTTTTGTCTTCTACTTTGTTGTATCTTGTACTGTATGCAGTAATCCGTCACCACACATGAAGTTCCCTCAGGAAATAAAAGTTATTTGAATTTGAATTCCTTTTTGTAGCATTGGAGCAATCCCAGTCCTTCCGTATGTTATTGTTTATTGGATAAGACAGAGAGAGTTAGAGAAGAAAGGTAGTATAGTTTTTGCTGAAAGTGCAATGGGCTGAATTCAAACCATTCTGGCAGCGGTACATTCGAGAGGTAGAGCCCCAGACCACCCCAGATCACAAGCTGGTGCTTTTCTCAACAACAACAACAACAACAACATCAACTTTCTGATCACTCACTAACCCAGATCCTCTGGACAACAAAGGAATTTACAATTTGAGCAAATCTTCACACCAGCACGGTCTGCTGTGTTGTTTTGTTAGCATCGCATTGAGACATTGATGCAGGTTTGTTGTGGTCGGCTCTGGAATGATCTCTGGCTTCTCTCTGTCCTTGGCCCCTAGTCGAACGGACAGCGTTTTAACTACTTTGCAGATATGAAACAATCAGACAATCATAATATTAAACCAATAAAAGTGTCTATATCAAATTGTAAATCACGGCTGGTACATTGTTTGCTGCCTCCAGCAATTTGGGTGATTTTTGTTTTGATTAGATTTATTAGGATCTCCATGGTTACGCCAATGGTGACAGCTAGTCCAACACATAACAAAAAAGACATTACAGACAAAAAAATAACTTAACAATTTACATAGGTTTAAAACATAAATATGTTGTGTGTGTGTGTGTGTGTGTGTGTGTGTGTGTGTGTGTGTGTGTGTGTGTGTGTGTGTGTGTGTGTGTGTGTGTGTGTGTGTATGTGTGTGCATCTTTCAGTGTTTAAACCAGGTTTGCTGTTCACTTGCGCTATATAGAGTGCATTGGGAAAGTATTCAGACCCCTTCCCTTTTTCCACATTTTGTTATGTTACAGCCTTATTATAAGAAAACAGGTTTTTAGATTTTTTTTGCATATGTATATAAAAAAAACTAAACAGTAAAACCTTATTTACATAAGTATTCAGACCCTTTGCTGTGAGTCTCAAAATTGAGCTCAGGTGCATTCTGTTTCCATTGATCATCCTTGAGATGTTTCTACAACTTGATTGGAGTCCACCTGTGGTAAATTCAATTGATTGGACATGATTTGGAAAGGCACACACCTGTCTATATAAGGTCCCAAATTTGACAGGGCATGTCAGAGGGAAAACCAAGCCATGAGATCAAATGAATTGTCCTAATAGTTCCATAGTTGTGTGGGGGCACAGATCTGGGGAAGGGTACCAAAACATGTCTGCAGCATTGAAGGTCCCAAAGAATACAGTGGCCTCCATCATTCTAAAATGGAAAAAGTTCAGAACCACCAAACTCTTCCTAGATCTGGCTGCCTGAACAAAATGAGCAATCAAGGGAGAGGGGCCTTGGTCAGGGAGGTGACCAAGAACCCGATGGTCACTCTGACAGAGCTTCAGAGTTCCCCTGTGGAGATGGGAGAACCTTCCAGAAGGACAACCATCTCTGCAACACTCCACCAACCAGACCTTTATGGTAGAGTGGCAAGAAGGAAGCCACTCCTCAGTAAAAGTCACATGACAGCTCGCTTGGAGTTTGCGAAAATGCACCTAAAGGACCATGATAAACAAGGTTTTCTGGTCTGATGAAACGAAGATTGAACTCTTTGGCTTGAATACCAAGCATCACGTCTGGAGGACACCTGGCACCATCCCTACTGTGAAGCATGGTGGTGTCAGCATCATGCTGTGGGGATGTTTTTCAGCGGGAAAGGGAAAGATGCACGGAGCAAAGTACTGAGAGATCCTTGATGAAAACCTGCTCCAGAGCGCTCAGGACCTCAGAGTGAGGGTGAAGGTTCCAACAGGACAACGACCCTAAGCACACAGCCAAAGCAATGCAGGAGTGGCTTCAGGACAATTCTCTGAATGCTCTTGAGTGGCCCAGCCAGAGCCCGGACTTGAACCCGATCAAAAATCTCTGGAGAGACCTGAAAACTACGGTGCAGAGAAGCTCCCCATCCAACCTGACAAAGATTCAGAGGATCTGCATAGAAGAATGTGAGAAACTCCCCAAATACAGGTGTGCCAAGCTTATAGCATCATACCCAAGCAGACTCAAGGCTGTAATCGCTGTCAAAGGTACTTCAACAATGTACTGAGTAAAGTGTCTGAATACTTATGTAAATAAGGTATTTCAGGTTTGTTTTATTTTATACATTTGCAACATTTTCTAAAAACCTGTTTTGACACACCTGTACTGACCTCGCCTTCTGGATGATAGCAAGGTGAATAGGCAGTGGCTCGGGTGGTTGTTGCCTTTGATGGACTTTTTGGCCTTCCTGTGACATTGGATGTTGTAGGTGTCCTGGAGGGCAGGTAGTTTGCCCCCGATGATGCGTTGAGCAGACCGCACCACCCTCTGGAGAGACCTGTGGCTGCGGGCGGTGCAGTTGCCGTACCAGGCGGTGATACAGCCCGACTGTTGCGCCTTCTTCACCACACTGTCTGTGTGGATGGACCATTTCAGATCGTAAGTGTTGTGTACACAGAGGAACTTGAAGCTTTCCACCTGCTCCACTGCTGTCCCATCGATGTAGATAGGGGCGTGCTCACTCAGCTGTTTCCTGAAGTCCATGATCAGCTCCTTTGTTTTGTCGACATTGAGTGAGAGGTTATTTTCCTGGCACCACACTCCCAGGGCCCTCACCACCTCTCTGTAGGCTGTCTCATCATTGTTGGCCATGCAGTCATGGGAGTACAGGAGGGGGCTGAGCATGCACCCTTATGGGGCCTCTGTGTTGAGGATCAGATAAGTGGAGGTGTTGTTTCCTACCTTCACCACCTGGAGACGGCCCGTCAGGAAGTCCAGGACCCAGGTGCACAGGGCGGGGTTCAGACCCAGGGCCACGAGCTTAATGATGAGCTTGGAGGGTACTATGGTGTTGAATGCTGAGCTATAGTCAATGAACAGCCTTCTTACATAGGTATAGGGAGACCAGCTGGCTGGTGTAATTACGGTAATATTAAATCGCTCCATGTCCCAGTCTGCTGTCCCCACATGCTTCAAGATGGCCACCATTGTTCCTGTACCAAAGAAGGCAAAGATAACTGAATGACTATCACCCCATAGCACTCACTTCTGTCATCATGAAGTGCTCTGAGAGACTAGTCAAGGATCATATCACCTCCACCTTACCTGACACCCTAGACCCACTTCAGTTTGCATACCACCCCAACAGGTCCACAGACGATGAACCCGCCATCACACTGCACACTGCCCTATCCCATCTGGACAAGAGGAATACCTATGTAAAAATGGCACCGGAGAAGAAGGCAGATGTTTTACGTGCCCCCAACTGATTGTGTTTTTTGTTCATTTATTTGCGTTGTTTGTAACTTATTTTATTTTTTGGTACAAAATGTCATCTCTTTGTACAAAATACCATCTCTTATGACCGAAAATAACTTCTGGACATCAGGACTGCGATTACTCACCACAGACTGGCAGAATCCTTTTTTCCTTTAAAGAGTCTGACGAGGGTTAGAAGTTCGTAACAAAAAGGGAGTCAACGTGGAGATAAGGAATAAGAAATATATTTATTAACTAAAGTAAACTAAATACAATTAACAATGGTGTGCGTAGTCAGTAGTGTAATTGAGTTGCATGCAGAAATGTGATAATGAGGGGTGTTGAACAAAAACAGCCACAAAAAATGCCACAACCAAAATATATTAGTGTCTGCATGGAGAGAGTCTCCCCAATGAAAGGGGAAGAGGTGCATTTATCCTGGGGAACACACCCGAGCCCAGGTGTGTCCTATTTCGCTGATGACCCTTCCGGCTCCGCCCACCGAACATCCTATTAAGGAAAACAAGAGCAAAGAGAAAGAATTCGGCAGACAGAGTGGGAGGGTCGTCACACTATTCATTGACTACAGCTCAGCGTTCAACACCATACTGCCCTCAAAGCTCAAAAATAAGCTAAGGATCCTGGGAAAAAACACCACCCTCTGGAAATGGATCCTGGGCTTCCTGGCGGGCCGCCATCCGGTGGTGAGGGCACATCCGCCACACTGATCCTGAACACAGGGGCCCCTCAAGGGTGCATGCTCAGTCCCCTCCTGTACTCCCTGTTCACTCATGACTGCACGGCCAGGCATGACTCCAACACCATCATTAAGTTTGCCGATGACACAGCAGTGGTAGGCCTGGTCACCAACAATGATGAGACAGACTATAGGGAGAAGGTCAGACATCTGGCCAAGTGGTGCCAGGACAACAGCCTCGCTCTCAACATGATCAAGAAAAAGGAGATGATTGTGGACTACAGTAAAAAGAGGACAAAGGCACCACCACATTCTCATCGACAGGACTGTAGTGGAGCAGGTTGAGAGCTTCAAGTTCCTTGGTGTCCACATCACCAACAAACTAATATGGTCCAAGCACACCAAGACAGTCGTGAAGAGGGCACAACAAAACCTATTCCCCCTCAGGAGACTGAAAAGGTTTGACATGGGTCCTCAGATCCTCAAAACGTTTTACAGCTGCACCATCGAGAGCTTCCTGACTGGTTGCTTCACTGCCTGGTATGACAACTGATTGGCCTCCAACCGCAAGGCACTACAGAGGGTAGTGCGAATGGCCCAGTAGATCACTGGGGCCAGACTTCCTGCCATCCAGGACCGCTATACCAGGCGGTGTCAGAGGATGGCCCTAAAAATTGTCAAAGACTCCAACCACCCTAGTCATAGACTGTTCTCTCTGCTACCGCACGGCAAGCGGTACCGGAGTGCCTAGGTGCCAAGTCTAGGTCCAAGAGGCTTCTAAACAGCTTCTATCCCCAAGCCATAAGACTCCTGAACACCTAATCAAATGGCTACCCAGACTATTTGCATTGCCCTCCCCTTTTTTACACCGCTGCTACTCTCTGTTGTTATCATCTATGCATTGTCACTTTAATAACTCTATCTTCATGTACATATTACCTCAACTAACCGGTGTCCCCGCACATTGACTCTGTACCGGAACCCCATGGAAATATTCTCGCTATTGTTATTTTACTGTTGCTCTTTAATTACATGTTACTTTTATTTCTCATTCTTATCCATATATTTTAAAACCACATTATTGGTTAGGGGCTTGTAAGTAAGCATTTCAAGTATGTGACTGATAACTTTTAATTTGATTTGATTTGAAGAATGCTGTTCATTGACTACAGCTCAGCATTCAACACCATAATACCCTCCAAGCTCATCATTAAGCTTAAAGCCCTGGGTCTCAACCCCGCCCTGCGCGATTGGGTCCTGGACTTTCTGACGGTCCGCCTCCATGTAGTGAAGGTACGAAACAACATCTCCACTTCGCTGATCCTCAACACGGGGGCCCCACAAGGGTGCGTGCTCAGCCCCTCCTGTACTCCCTGTTCACCAATGGCTGCGTGCCCATGCACACCTCCAACTCAATCATCAAGTTTTACAGACAACAAAACAGCAGTGGGCTTGATTACCAACAACGACGAGCTAGTCTACAGTGAGGAGGTGAGGGCACTCGGAGTGTGGTGTCAGAAAAACAACCTCTCACTCAACATCAACAAAACAAAGGAGATGATCGTGGACTTCAGGAAACAGCCGAGGGAGCACCCCCCCCCCCCCCCCCCCCCCCGTCCACATCGACGGGACAGTAGTGGAGAAGGTGGAAAGTTTTAAGTTTGTCGGAGTACACATCACGGAAAACTATGATGCAACAATCTATTGCATCTTGCCTATGCCGCACGGCCAGCGCTCATCCATATATTTTTATGTACATATTCTTATTCCATCCCTTTACATTTGTGTATAAGGTAGTTGTTGTGAACTTGTTAGATTACCTGTTAGATATTACTGCACTGTCTGAACTAGAAGCACAAGCATTTCGCTACACTCACATTAACATCTGCTAACAATGTGTGTATGACAAATAAAATTGGATTTGATTTGTTTGTATTCGGCCATATTCCCAGTCACCTTGCCATGGTTAAATGCGGTGTTTCGCGCTTTCAGTTTTGCGCGAATGCTGCCATCTATCCACGATTTCTGGTCAGGGTAGGTTAGAACCAGTAAAGGCTGCTTTACCACTCTTGGGTAACGGAATGACTTTGGCTTCCCTCCAGGCCTGAGGACAAAGACTTTCCTCTAGGCTCAGACTAAATATATGACAGATAGGAGTGACTATTGAGTCAGCTACCATCCTCAATAGCTTTCCATCTAAGTTATCAATGGCAGGAGGTTTGTCATTATTGATCGATAACAATACTTTTTCCACCTCTACCACATTAACTTTACAAAATTCAAACTTACAATGCTTTTCTTACATTTTTAGGTGATGTACTGTTTCAGTGTAAGGATGGGAATCTTAATACAATAAAATTAATAATAAAGTCAAAACGTGGCTAATATGCTAGCTTATCTATTCATGTATTTACCAAGCTAAAAACACAGAGCCTAAATAGCTGCTGGAAGGATGTCATGCCATTGTACGAGTGGGTGAGTGGACAACTTTTTCCCCAAAACTTTTATAGCAGCTTCGGTGGCAACAGTTAAAAATGGTGCTATTTGGTTAGCTAACAAGAATTGTGAATCACTTAGCTAACTAGCTATTCTGAAATTGAACGACTGTTATCCACGACAGTTAGCATATTTCTTAGTTGTCATTAAAATGTATTTGGAATCGATCAAATGGGCAGGCAGGCAACCTGTAAATCCCATTCAGTTGTCAAAGATGTGGGTTATGGGACAGAATAGAACCAGCTATAGGCAGAAAGGCTGCAGGAGAGAGAGCATTCTGCTATTCTGCATTGTATCAGTGCAATTTTGATGGCCAATTACTCACTGAAAATGTTTGAGTGGGTTTACCTAGCTAACTGTTCCCTCAATAGATTTTAGCTCATCTTATTTGTGACAAATAAAATGTGATTTGATTTGATTTGTTCTTGTTGATGTGCAAGCGCAACTGAGGAAGAGAGTTTAGTTTGCCTGTTGGTTGTTTGATCAATTAGGACTGTGAAGTTCCAAAATGTAAAATGACTCCTGTTGTATACATATTGCAGAAAACCATTCAGGTGTAACGTTATTTTGTTGCTTTTGGGACTGCTTTCTAATTATCTAAAGTCGCACTGTTGCTACTGCCAGTAAACACCAATGATGTACATAAACTCTGGATTGCTGATGCTATGTATTGGCCATTGAGAGGCTTTGAATCCACCAGTCGGCCATATTGGCACTCACCAGCAGTAGCAGTCCATAGGAATGAATGAAATTCTACAATGACTATGTTTACACGCACACTAATAATTTGATATTAAACTGATTATGACAGTAGGCAGAGTATTGCCATTAGTCATGTAAACACCTTACTCTAATTTTCTTAATCGGCGTATGGTCATAATTTAAGTAAGCATACGTCAATTAAAACACCTGGTTTTCTGAGCATTCTTTCAAAGTATTAGGACATGTAAACACCTTAATCAGCGTTACACAGGTTTGTTTGATCTGCGCATGTGTAACGGCTTTCGTCTTCCTCCTCTGACGAGGAGGAGAAGTTTGAAGGATCGGAGGTCCAATGCGCAGCGTGGTACGAATCCATGTTAATTAGAATACTTTTCAAGAATGAACAAAAACAATAAACTGACGAAAACCAACGAAGACGCTACAGTCCCGAACTAGTGAACACAGAAAAAACAGGAACACACGAACAGGAACAATCACCCACAAAACACACTACAAAACAGGCTACCTAAATATGGTTCGCAATCAGAGACAATGACTAACACCTGCCTCTGATTGAGAACCATATCAGGCCAAACAAGAAACCCCACATAGAAACAGAAAACATAGACTGCCCACCCCAACTCACGCCTTAACCATACTAAAACAAAGAAAAACCAAAAGAACTATGGTCAGAACGTGACAGCATGTGCTAGCACGAGTAGCGCAAGTTCTTTGTTTTGCGCGAGTGAAGTGATTTAGGAAAAAATGAGTTCAAGCATATTTGAAATCAGAATCAAAGATGCTTCACAAAAAGAACAATGTCACTGTGGTAGAACGTTTATTTCGATTGACAATTTCCTGCATTTATCAAAGTCCCAGGTAGCCTGACTTCAGATGTGTCCATGTAAACAAGATTATTAGGGAAATCATTCTTCTTGCAAAGAATGTAAACATTTATATCAAACTTTTATATTAATCTGACTATTCACAAAATTACATGTATTTAAGTATTTTTTGTTGTTGTAGTGGGGACAGTAACAATCTCCCAAAATTATTTTAAAAAAATGTTTAGCTCACATAACATTGTTTAAAAGTATGCATAAAGATGTCTGTAATAGAATAAATGTGCCAAAAACGAATGTAGACGTTAATAAATACATTTCTATACCTTTCAAAATATTTTTTACAATCGTGAGAGAGTGCCAAACATGGAGGCATGGTGGCTTCAACACAGCGCCCCCTAAGGCTCATCTAGTGTATATATAAATCATTTGGTAAACACACAGTTCAAAGTGAATAGCACAGGCTCATAAATGGCAATGGCCTATTTTCATATAGGCCTACTGCAGCTCTGATTGGTTATGGTTCACCGGTCTGTGTAGAGTACGGGCCTGGACAAGACTGAGAAGTTTTTGTTTGTTTTATTTACTGCAGTGTCTATTCATTGTCCAAACACACGGCCGCTTTCCGCCTCTGTATTCCTATGTAGAAATACCAGACTCAACGTCATTCCCAAACATTCTATGAAAGTATGAAAACATGACAAATTACCATATATCTGTGCTTGCTTGTCAAAAAATATCATTTTTTTTGTAAATTATCAGATTTTTATGATATTTAATGGTGCTAACTTCAGGACTGTTTTTCCAGCCTGGTTTATTCACACACCATCACCTCACAGACACAGGGGGAGCGTCCTTGACTTGGGCATATCCCAGGGCCAAACACACTGCGCAGATCTCAATGAGTAAAACTCTTTAGTGGTCCTTGAATATTTTTTAAATGTGAGAAATTATAACATATTTAAACGCAGGGACCAAACAGAAGGATTCTACTCTCCCCTCTCCTTTTCTCTTCTCCTCTGCTCTCCCTATTATTTCCTCTCCTCTCTTCTCCCCTTTCTTCTCCTCTTCACTCTTTACTCTGTCTTTCTCTCTCGTTTTATAATCCTAATCACTCACAGTCTGATTTTCCTCTGTGCTGTCCCTCCTTCACTCCATCCCTCCATTTCCCTCCTTTCCTCCATCTCTCCTTCCCTCCTTCCCTTTATCTCTCCATCCCACCATCTCTCTATCCCGCCTTCCCTCCATCCCACCATCTCTCTATCCCGCCTTCCTTCCATCCATCCATCTCTCCATCTTTCCTTCCATCCATCTCTCCATCGCTCCAACCCTCCATATCTCATCCCACCATCCCTCCATCTCTCCATCTCTCCTTCCCCCATATCTCCTTTCCTCCATCTCTCCATCCCTCTATACCTCCATCTCTCTGTCCCTCCGTCCCTCCATCTCTCCGTCCCTCCATCTCTCTGTCCCTCCGTCCCTCCATCTCTCTGTCCCTCCATCTCTCTGTCCCTCTGTCCCTCCATCTCTCTGTCCCTCCATCTCTCTGTCCCTCTGTCCCTCCATCTCTCTGTCCCTCCATCCCTCCATCTCTCTGTCCCTCCATCCCTCCATCTCTCTGTCCCTCTGTCCCTCCATCTCTCTGTCCCTCCATCCCTCCATCTCTCTGTCCCTCCATCCCTCCATCCCTCCATCCCTCCATCCCTCCATCCCTCCTTCTCTCTGTCCCTCCATCTCTCTGTCCCTCCATCCCTCCATCCATCCATCTCTCTGTCCCTCTATCTCTGTCCCTCCATCCCTCCATCCCTCCATCCCTCCATCCCTCCATCCCTCCATCCCTCCTTCTCTCTGTCCCTCCATCTCTCTGTCCCTCCATCCCTCCATCCCTCCATCTCTCTGTCCCTCCATCTCTCTGTCCCTCCATCTCTCTGTCCCTCCATCTCTCTGTCCCTCCATCTCTCTGTCCCTCCATCTCTCTGTCCCTCCATCTCTCTGTCCCTCTATCTCTCTGTCCCTCTATCCCCCCATTCCTACTTCACTCCAAATGAGACCTTTGTCTGACTGATGTACTGTCCCCTTCGAGATATCACTGCAGGCATCCCACACACACACCATTTGCACGCATGCACACACACATACCCCCACACACACACACACATCACATCACATCACATCAGGATGCAGGCCAGAGGGTCAAACTTTAACATTTTTGGGGGAAGTGTGTGTGTGTTTATTTATTCGGTGTATTCTGTTGTGTGTGAGTGCACTAGAACACTGGCATGCATCCTCAGCCAAAACATAACAACCACCCACCCTCCCTCCATCCATCGTTCCTTCCCGTCTTCTTTCTGTCAATCTCTCTTTCCTGTCTCCTGCTGTGCCAGTGTTCTCCTTACCCCTAGGGAAGGGATTGGAAATCGCACACTGAAACCTATCATACTCCTCCCCGTCGCTACCTGCAAAGCCCTGTTGGGCTCTGAGATGATCCATCATGGAAGATAATAAAGACAGTGAGCGACAATAATTGTGTTTAATTGGATGTAAAAGTGAGAAACAACTAATTTGAACAACAATTTTGCAACATTACACCTATTGATTGTCAGTAGATGTTATTTATGGTCTCGTTGAATTGTGAGATTGGAGTGAAATTAAAAAGTTTTGCCCGGCACGTGTGTGTGTGTTTGGTTTAACTCTCAAATCAAATCAAATCAAATTGTATTTGTCACATGCTCCGATTACAACCGGTGTAGACCTTACTGTGAAATTCTTACTTACAAGCCCGTAACCAACAATACAGTTCAAGTAAGAGTTAATCAATTATTTACTAAATTAACTAAAGTAAAAATAGTAAAATAAAAAGTAACACAATAAAGATTACAATAACGAGGCTTTACACAGGGGGTACCGGTACCGAGTCAATGTGCGGGGATACAGGTTAGTCAAGTTATTTTGTACATGTAGGCAGGGGTAAAGTGCCTATGTATAGATAATAAACAGTGAATAGCAGGCAGTGTAAAAACAAAGGGGGGGAGGGGGGGGTTGTCAATATAAATAGTCCGGGTAGCCATTTGATGAATTGTTCAGCGGGGTTATGGCTTGGGGGTAGAAGCTGTTAAGGAGCCTTTTGGTCCTAGAACCTTTTTGGCGCTCCGGTACCGCTTGCCGTGCTGTAGCAGAGAGAACAGTCTATGACTTGGGTGACTAGAGTCTTTGACAATTTTTTGGGCCTTCCTCTGACACCTTCCTGGTATATATGGCGTGGATGGTAGGAAGCTTGGCCCCAGTGATGTACTGGGCCATACGCACTACCCTCTGTAGCGGCTTACGGTCAGATACTGAACAGTTGCCATACCAGGCAGTGATGCAACTGGTCAGGATGCTCTCGATGGGACAGCTGTATAACGTTTTGAGGATCTGAGGACCAATGGCAAATATTTTCAGTCTCCTGAGGGGAAAAAATCGTTGTCATGCCCTCTTCATGACTGTATTGGTGTGTTTGGACCATGACAGTTCGTTGGTTATGTGGAACTTGAAACTCTTGACCCGCTCCACTACAGCCCTGTCGATGTTAATGGGGGCCTGTTTGGCCCGCCTTTTCCTGTAGTCTGTGATCAGCTCCTTTGTCTTGCTCACATTGAGTGAGAGGTTGTTGTCCTGGCACAACACTGCCAGGTATCTGATATCCTCCCTATAGGCTGTCTCATTGTTGTCAGTGATCAGACCTACCACTATTGTGTCGTCAGCAAACTGTTAATGAAGGTGTTGGAGTCGTGTTCGCCCACGCAGTCGAGGGTGAACAGGGAGTACAGGAGGGGGCTAAGCACACACCCCTGAGGGGCCCCAGTGTTGAGGATCAGCATGGCAGATGTGTTGTTGCCTACCCATGCCACCTGGGGGTGGCCATCAGGAAGACCAGATTCCTGTTACGGAGGGAGGTGTTTAATCCCATGGTCTTTAGCTCAGTGATGAGTTTTGAAGGCACTATGGTGTTGAACGCTGAGCTGTAGTCCATGAACAGCATTCTTACACAGATCTTCCTTTTGTCCAGGTGGGAAAGGGCAGTGTGGAGAGCAATTGAGATTGCGTCATCTCTGGATCTGTTGAGGCGATATGCGAATTGGAGTGGGTCTAGGGTTTCTGGGATGATGGTGTTGATGTGTGCCATAACCATTATTTTAAAGTACTTCATGGCTACTGACGTGAGTGCTACGGGGCGGTAATCATTTAGGCAGGCTACCTTCACTTCCTTGGGCACAGGGACTATGGTGGTCTGCTTGAAAAAGTAGGTATCACAGACTCGGTCAGGGAGAGGTTGAAAATGTCAGTGAAGACGCTTGTCAGTTGGTCCGCGCATGCTTTGAGTACACATCCTGGTAATCCGTCTGGCCCCGTGGCTTTGTGAATGTTGACCTGTTTAACGGTCTTGCTCACATTGCCTACTGGAACGGCTGGTGCTCTTATGCATGCTTCAGTGTTGCTTGCTTCGAAGCAAGTATAAAAGACATTTAGCTCGTCTGGTAGACTTGCGTCACTGGGCTCTGTAATAGTTTTCAAGTCCGGCCACATCTGACGAGCGTCAGAGCCAGTATAGTAGGATTCCATCTTAGTCCTGTATTGACTCTTTGCCTGTTTGATGATTCGTCTTAAGGCATAACGGGATATCTAATAAGCGTCCGGATTAGTGTCCCGCCCCTCGAAAGCGGCAGCTCTAGCCTTTAGCTCGGTGTGGATGTTCCCTGTAATCCATGACTTCTGGTTGGGATATTTACGTACGGTCACTGTGGGGACGATGTCGTCAATGCATTTATTGATGAAGCCGGTGACTGAGGTGGTATAATCCTCAATGCAATCGGATGAATCCCGGAACATATTCCAGTCTGTGATAGCAAAACAGTCCTGTAGCGTAGCATCTGCATCTTCTGACCACTTCCGTATTGAGCGAGTCACTGCAACTTCCGGCTTTAGTTTTTGCTTGTAAGCAGGAATGAGGAGGATAAAATTATGGTCAGATTTGCCAAATGGAGGGCGAGGGAGAGCTTTGTATGCATCTCTGTGTGTGGAGTAAAGGTGGTCTACAGTTTTTTCCCTCTGGTTGCACATGCTGGTTTAAAGTTTTGGGATTTAAGTTTGCCTGTGCATTGCCTGTGCATTGCCTGTGCATAGGGTCAGTGCAGGAAAGTTTCATTGTAATCCAGAATCAGATGTAGGGGGGGAGAAAGTCAGATAAGAGGCCATAAACATCCCCTTTTCTCTTCCTCTATTTCACTCCTTCTCCCCCCCCCCCCCCCCCCCCCCTCGCTCTACCCCACTTGTTTTAAATATCAAGAGGAAACATATCATGGGCGCTGTTGTCTTGGCTACACTTCAGAAGGTCCTTTGAGTTAGCCAGATCCAGTAAGAGGCCTCACCACTTATTCTGGGCGGGGAGAGGAGGGAGGGAGGGAAGGACAAGAGGAGGGAGGGAGGAGGGAAGGAGGAGAGGAGGAAGGGAGGAGAGGAGGGAAGACAAGGAGCAGGAGGAGGAGGAGGTATACAATAATTAGTAATACAGAGATGTATTATATTACGAAACAAAAACAAAGATCTTTGATAGTCATATTCCTTGGCTCTGATATAATACGTTGGAATGCTTCATGACAGATTACAGTTTTTTCCAACTGCTTACATAGGAAATCTTTTCATGTCAAACGATTTTTGAAACCTCTCACTCAAAGTGCAAAACTACACACAAATATCCAAAACCATAAGCTATTTATCAGCCTTTGACTCAGTTGTCAATTGCATGAAACACTTTTTTCAAAACACTACACACTACACTACACACAATTCTAAACCTAAAACACAAAAATCTAACAGGAAGTGACTTGCTTTCCTTTTCCAAACACAACCAATCAAAATGCTACACTTATTCACCAGGTCACACACACACTCCTCACATGTGCAAACACTAATAGCTTAACTGATCACTAACCAATCACTGCTTTACTGTAGTATAGGCCTATAAATAGGTCAAAGGTTAGATTACCTGTTTTGAACAATGGATGCCATCAATGAACAGAGAGTAAGAGGAGTAGGAGGAAGAGGAAGAGGAAGAGGAAGAAGAGGACGAGGGCAAAGAAGAGAAGGAAGGAGAGCCATCTCTGATGAGATTAGGGCAACACTTGAGAGAGGCTGGACTGAGAGTCCAGCCCAACTTGAGTCGATTTACAGTGGCGTCCATAATTCGAACCTTCAGAAATGAGAACAGGTATGCAACTATCTAACGACTATTTTAGCATTACAGTAATGTACTGTAAAATACGTATGACTGCATAGTATTGCATAAACATTTGTAACTCTAAGCCATCCATTTACTGCACTGCATTGAATGAATGAGGATGGTTATCATGCTGTACTACATTGTTTTGTACATTGTTTACAGTTCCTATGCTGAACACATACTGTGTTTGAATTCTGTACAGAGTGGAAAGGCAAAGACATCATGGAGGACGAGGACGCTTGTTTACAGATGTACAAGAGACTGCAATTATAAATATGGTTTTGGCCAACAATGCAATTAGGATTCGAGAGATAAGAGAGCATATATTGAATAATGACACCATATTTAACAACATCAATGCTGTAAGCCTGTCGACCATACAACGCATCCTCCAACGGCACCGAGTGACGATGAAACAACTTTACAAGGTGCCATTTGAGAGAAACTCTGACAGAGTCAAGAATATGCGACATGACTTTGTAGAGGTATGTATGCAACACTACTTCCAGTACTTCAGACATACCATATTTACTCATCTGTATATCCTTTTGTCTGTTACAGAGAGTAGTGGAGCTGGATGCCCATGTAATTCGCCATTAATTTATTTATGTGGATGAGGTTGGCTTCAACCTCACCAAAACCAGGCACCGCGGAAGAAATGTAATAGGACAGAGGGCAATTACCAATGTCCCTGGACAGCGTGGGGGTAATATAACTATGTGTGCTGCCATCACTCAAAACGGGGTCCTCCATCACAATGCCACACTGGGTCCGTACAACACCGGCCATATGCTCACTTTTCTGGATGCAATTTACACAATGCTTGTCCCTGATCCAGATCAGGAGCCTGCTAGATTTGTGGGTTTATCGGACAATGTTAGTTTTCACCGGGCTGTTCTGGTCCAAAACTGGTTTGCCACCCATCCACAATTTGTAGTTTTGTACCTACCCCCATATTCACCTTTTCTAAATCCCATAGAGGAATTCTTCTCAGCCTGGCGCTGGAAAGTGTATGATCGCCAACCCTATGCCCGCATGCTGCTTCTCCAGGCAATGGAGGACGCATGTGGGGACATAGAGGTTGCCTCTGTCCAAGGTTGGATACGCCATGTTAGGAGATACTTCCCTCGATGTTTGGCAAGAGAAAACGTATCTTGTGATGTGGACGAAGTATTGTGGCCAGACCCAGGCCGGAGAAGAGATGAAGCGTAGCTTAGCACTGGTGACTGCCCCCCCCCCCCCTACCAATTCCTGGACTGCCCTCCCGAGACCCCACACACACAATTGTGTTCTTTACTGTATTCTAAAGAATATACTTTTGGTTTACATATGTTTATGGTTTTGTTGTATGCTATTGTATACAACAGTAATGTTTGGCCTAATAAATATTTTGTGTTTCTACATTGCATTGGTGTTTACAGTGTACTTGTTACCCCTCTCAGCAGATTACTTTCACTGTAGAACATTGTATTGAAATGTAGATATAAGCCTATGAAAGACCAAAGAGCTTTAGATTTAGAACAACAGTGTTTACATGGTATATCCAAAAATGTACTATTATGAAAGCAGTGTTTGCCATTTGATGCAAATGCTTCATTCTGACATGGGTTTATGGCATTTTGAATGCAGTGTTACATTTTTAAGGAGATGTGAGGCATTTTGCATTTTGTGTGTGCAGTTTGGGGAATTGTGTGTAGAGTTTTGAAAAAAGGAGACAGTTTTGAAAACGTGTGTAAGCAGTTTCCAGCAAAAACTGTAAATAAGGCATGTACTGTATACATTATGGTATTGGACCAACAGAGATACATTTCAAAGGTCACTTTTGTTCTCCCGCATCATTTCTCTATTCAGCAGTGGACAGAAATGACCACATCCAGACTGTTGTGATTCTAATCCAGTGAAATGTTGAATGTCATCTGCCCTTACAATCCACACTAGACCACTGGCAAGGACACACGCCAGAGGAAAACTCAAACGAGTAGCTAACGACAATGAGAAAGGGGGGGGAAATTGAAAATTACATGGAATTACAACTACTTATTATTCCTTACAAATATTTCCCACTCCAAACCCAAACGGTGCAGCAAAACACCGACAACTCTACAGGGGCGGTTAGCCCTCAACAATCTGTTCCACTAGAAGAGGACCATATGCTGCTGGCGGATGGTGATTTGTTTTCCACTGGATCCACAGACGGAGGTAAGGCCTCCCAAAGGATGGTGAAGAGTGTGTGTGTGTGTGTGTGTGTGTGTGTGTGTGTGTGTGTGTGTGTGTGTGTGTGTGTGTGTGTGTGTGTGTGTGTGTGTGTGTGTGTGTGTGTGTGTGTGTGTGTGTGTGTGTGTGTGTGTGTGTGTGTGTGTGTGTGTGTGTGTGTGTGTGTGTTTACGTGCATATCTGTGTTTGTGCATGTGTATTTGTCTGTGTGCATGTGTGTGGCAGAGGTTTGCCACAGCTGCAGTGTTTAGCCACGACAGGCCCAAGGGAGGGTGACCCAGAACAGAGCCGAGGGGATCAGAGCAGAGCAGAGCGTATGCCAGCGTGCCACAGATGTGCCCGTCTGTGCAGACAACATGGCATCTCCCTCAGAACCACAGCTACAGCTCCACAGGCTCATATGTGGCTCTACTCTACTCTCAGCCATATTGTCACAGAGAGGGAAGAGTCTCTTCAGTTTACTTCCCACTGCATTGACTAGGTCAGTACTGTAGGCCCTGTGTGAGGCTCAGGTTGACATTTATTGGGTAGATTCTTGTGCTTGAGGCAGAACTGATCGATTTCCACAAGATGGGGTCAGCTGCAAGGTCAACATTGTCAATATTGTGAAAATGTATGAAAACATAAATTAGCTTTTTGGGCTTAATTTAAGGTTAGGGGTTAGCAGTGAGGTTACGGTTAGGGTTAAAGTTAGGGTTAGGTTGAGGTTTAAAATCATATTGTATGACTTTGTGTCTGTGCTAGCTAGTGACCACTCTGCAGAGCTGCTTCCAGAACAAGATTCATGATGATAAAAATGCTAACCTGCTGGTGAGACTCCATCTGAGCTAACTTCCTCTTCTCCTATCTTTTCCCTAATCTGCACTTTAACTAAAGATGGCTGACAACATTCTCTTCACCCCCTGGGTGTGTTGGTCTTTAGAAAAATACATTCTCTCTTGCTTTGCTTTCTTCCTTCTGTGCTGAACTGAACACTAAGTATGTGTGACAGGACAAAGCCTACACCAGGGGACATGCTTCCAGCTGTCCAGCTCTCTAACATGACATCTCCCACAGAACTCCAGCTACAGCACTTTAGCCCTCTCCCACACCATGAATGAACATGTGACTGTCAGCACTCCTGTCACAGTGACCTCCTACTGGAGAGCAGAGAGCAGGAGACTGATAATGAGTGTCCACAGTCTGCCAGGGTTTGACGGTGCCTACCACCAGTATGGCCATATGGTACAGCTATGCACATGGGATGTATGACACGTATTTCCCATATGACTACAGTACAGTCGCCTGTGTGTCAATCACCGTATGTGACCATTTTCTCTACGCAGAGAGCTGGGAGTGTAATGAGAGTACACAGTAAACATAAAGTTGAAGTCAGAAGTTTACATACACCTTAGCCAAATACATTTAAACTCAGTTTTTCACAGTTCCTGACATTTAATCCAAGTAAAAATGCCCTGTCTTAGGTCAGTTAGGATCACCACTTTATTTAAAGAATGTGAAATGACAGAATAATAGTAGAGAGAATGATTTATTTCATCTTTTATTTATTTCATCACATTCCCAGTGGGTCAGAAGTTTACATACACTCAATTAGTAGTTGGTAGCATTCTCTTAAAATTGTTTAACTTGGTTTAAACATTTCGGGTAGCCTTCCACAAGCTTCCAACAATACGTTGGGTGAATTTTGGCTCATTCCTCCTGACAGAGCTGGTGTAACTGAGTCAGGTTTGTAGGCCTCCTTGCTCACACACACTTTTTCAGTTTTGCCCACAAATATTCTATAGGATTGAGGTCAGGGCTTTGTGATGGCCACTCCAATACCTTGACTTTATTGACCTTAAGCCATTTTGACACAACTTTGGAAGTATGCTTGGAGTCATTGTCCATTTGCGACCAAGCTTTAACTTGCTGACTGATGTCTTGAGACATTGCTTCAATATATCCACATAATTTTCCTCCTCATGATGCCATCTATTTTGTGAAGTGCACCAGTCCCTCCTGCAGCAAAGCACCCCCATAACATGATGCTGCCCCCCGCGTGCTTCACGGTTGGGATGGTATTCTTCGGCTTGCAAGCCTCCCCCTTTTTCCTCCAAACATAGCGATGGTCATCATGGCCAAACAGTTTTATTTTTATTTCATCAGACCAGAGGACATTTCTCCAAAAAGTATGATCTTTGTCCCCATGTGCAGTTGCAAACCGTAGTCTGGCTTTTTTATGGCGGTTTTGGAGCAGTGGCTTCTGCCTTGCTGAGCGGCCTTTCAGGTTATGTTGATATAGGACTCGTTTTACTGTGGATATAGATACCTTTGTACCTGTTTCCTCCAGCATCTTCACAAGGTCCTTTGCTGTTGTTCTGGGATTGATTTGCACTTTTCGCACCAAAGTACGTTCATCTCTAGGAGACAGAACGCGTTTCCATCCTGAGCGGTATGATGGCTGTGTGGTCCCATGGTGTTTATACTTGCGTACTATTGTTTGTACAGATGAATGTGGTACCTTCATGCGTTTGGAAATTGCTCCCAAGGATGAACCAGACTAGTGGAGGTCTACAATGTTCTTTTTGAGGTCTTGGCTGATTTCTTTTGATTTTCCCATGATGTCAAGCAGAGGCACTGATTTGAAGGTTGGCCTTGAAATACATCCACAAGTACACCTCCAATTGACTCAGATGATGTCAATTAGCCTATCAGAAGCTTCTATTGAAATAATCTCTCTGTAAACAATTGTTGGAAAAATTACTTGTGTCATGCACAAAGTAGATGTCCTAACTGACTTGCCAAAACTATAGTTTGTTAACAAGAAATTTATGGAGTGGTTGAAAATGAGTTTTAAAATAACTCCAACCTAGGTGTTTGTATAATTCCGACTTCAACTGTATTTAAAATATATCTTAAAACACACCTTTTAGCTCTGCTTCTCCTTAGGGTGCTGTTTATTGTTCAGTTTGTATCATCCTTTAGTTTATTATCATATATTTATTGTGTAGTAAATATTTCAGCTATTTTTTTAAATCACATTGTGTTGTATTCCATGTCTGAAATGTGCTTTATAAATAAAGCTGGATTTGGTAGTGGCTGCCATTCAGGGACTGAACATTTGAGTCATTTATATCCATAGAAACTTAGAGTAGCGAGCACATACATTTTCATAATGGTCCCCTGTGGTAATTGAACCCACAACCCTGGGGTGATCCAGCTGTGCAAGCACCATGCTCTACCAACTGAGCTACACGGGACCTATACAGTAGCAGTCTATCGTTTGGACACACCTACTCATTCAATGGTTTTTCTTTATTGTTATGATTTTCTACATTGTAGCATAATAGTGAAGACATCAAAACTATGAAATAACACATATGGAATCATGTAGTAACCAAAAAATGTGTTAACGCGTTTGAGCCAATCAGTTGTGTTGTGACAAGGTATGGTTGGTATACAGAAGGTAGCCCTATTTGGTAAAAGACCAAGTCTATATTATGGCAAGGACAGCTCAAATATGCAAAGAGAAACAAGAGTCCATTATTACTTAAAGACGTGAAGGTCAGTCAATCCAGCTGGATTTAGGACCACACGGACACCACAGAGTGTACGAATAGAGGCAGCTGTTGTTTGTGTGTGTTGTGTTTTACTCAGCGTTGTATAAGCAAGCAGTAGAAACTGGCTACTCTTTATTTGATTGATGTAGCTGGCAAGGTAACTGCTGTTTGACTTGCAGAAAAAAGTGTTTATTCCCAGCGCTGATCTCGTAGTGTAACTGACATGTAACGTTAGCTAATGTTTCATCCTCTCTCAACTGAAGTTCTGTCTCAAGTGAATTAACTATCTAGATAGCTAGCTAGCTTGTAGCTACCACAGCCAGTTTAGCTCTAGCCTCTAGCTATCTGCCATGTAGCAGTATCTATCACCTGTTGAGTGTATGGAAATGTTTTGTAGCCTTTGTTTTGTCCCGTTTCAATAGAAGTAAATTAACTTGGCTCGTTTTCATCAGTTGATGTACATTTAGAGCAAGCCAAAAGATAGCTAACATTAGCTATTATTTTGCTTCAATCACACTAGACCTGAATCAAATGATGAAACCAGTGGCCAAACGATTAAAGACCGATATTCTGACGATTTTTGACAGCGCAATGTGAATTTTTATTAGAGTCAGTATAGCAATGTAACGTTTTTGATCTGTCAGTTTCCCGAGCTAATACAATATAAACAGCTCTACAGGCTTCACTGTCATTGTGCACAGTCAGTACACAACACTATGCTCATCATGTCTTAGCAGGATCAGATGGCGACAGGTGTCCCAGCAGGGTCAGACTGGGAAGACCAGTCTAGTTAGTAGTGAATGGATACAAAGTTCCATCTTGAGTTGATGGGTAGACTACAGTCTGGGATCTGGGAATAATGGCAAATTCAATTATTGAACCATTGATTCTATTCTTGGATAATATATGTAGAAATGTACACCAAGGTAATTATTTGTCATGCTTCATCTGAGCAGGATCAGATGGTGACAGTGGTCTCAGCAGGGACAGGCAAACAGGGAAGTCCAGTCTGTGGTGGCGCTGAGGAGAAATCTTGCAGATGCAACACTTTATTCACTCTTTGCAGCAAACACTGGACAAGTCAGAGGTTAAAAAGATTGAAACTATTTTAAGGCAGTCTGATAAAACTCTTAAGTTGATTTCCAAACTGTATCAAGGGTTAATAGAGGCATTTCCCGATGTCGCAAAATATTTTATAACAAAAATGTGAGGAAGTGTCACGCCCTGACCTTAGAGATCCTTTTTATGTCTCGATTTTGGTTTGGTCAGGGTGTGATTTGGGGTGGGCATTCTATGTTCTGATTTCTATGTTTTTGAATTTCTATGTGTTGGCCAGGTATGGTTCTCAATCAGGGACAGCTGTCTATCGCTGTCTCTGATTGGGAATCATACTTAGGCAGCCTTTTCCTCTTTTGTCATTGTGGGAAGTTGACTTTGTTAGGGGCATTATAGCCCAAGTTAAGCTTCACGGCCGTTTCTATGTTTATTGTTTTGTTGGCGACATCATTATAATAAAAGTATGTCCGCTCACCACGCTGCACCTTGGTCTCCTTCCGACGATGGCCGTGACAGGAAGACCTGGGAGAGACTATTGATGATGATGAATAGATATTGATATGTTAAGATTTTCAGTCATGTTCATATAATCTCAGACATAAATTAAAGCAGTTTAAGACTATGCATAGAAGCTGAATATCAGGCACTCAGAAATGTACTTCCTCTACTAGATATGTAAAACACAAGGGGACATATCTGCATATGTTACTCTCTTGTGAAGGCTGGATGAATTCAGGCAAAGTGTATGTTCTTTTATCTCAGTATGTCTACAGGTTCTCCCTTCTCCCTGTTTTTTTGTTTGCTTTGAAACGTTGATACTGGAGACTGTCATCAGAAGAAACGGTGTAACCTAGCATTTATAGTGGCTAAGAAATGCATTGCCATTAATTGGAAGGCTGGTTATCCTCCCACAGTCACAATGGATGCCAGGAAAGTCAAGTTATGTATCACTAGATTTTATTTATTACAAGATTAAGGGTATACTGTGCAACTTTCATAAGGTCTGGCTGCCTTATATGGAATACTGTACGACAAAAGGAGTCTGTATTGAAAACATGCCCACGTCAGGGAGATACCTATTTACACAATCCCTAGCTGCTGGGCTGCTCAGTCCTGGCCCTGGGGGTCTTCCGTACTGCTGGTTGTCACTCTGGCCTTGGCCTAACACACCTAAAACCAATAATGAATATTTCACTAAGATCCTAAAGCTGAGTGGGGTGTGTTGGGTTGTGGCGCTACAGGGCGGTGGACCCCTAGGTGTAGAACGGGGCAATCCAGCTGTGTGCAAGTAAAAAGAGCTCTACAGTACTATTATGCCTATGATATGAATTATACTGCCCGCTGTAATTATTGGGACGGTGAAGCATGATCCCTTCGATCTCCATAGAGTTAGGTAAATCTGCTTTTAGGTTTTTTGCACCTCGTGATCTCAAAGGTTTTAGAAAGTGACTATCTTTTGGCTCTATACTCCACAAGTTTGAATTTGAAATCAAACAAATGTCATAGCCCCAAGACATGCTAAGCTCCCACCATTACAATAACAGGGGAGTTTAGCATTTTGATATTTGTGCGTCAATAACGTTTTCACTCATCATTATTCATGATTCATTGAGGATTATCAATAATCATGGTAGCATCCACACTCATGTAGAAGTGTTCAGAAACATATTCTTATTTACAGTAAAAGTGACCACAAAATTAACATAATCATATTTGATTGTGTAGAAATGCAGGAAATGAGCTTTAGATAACCAGACAGGTTATGTCTCCCTGCCCACTTCTAAAACCAAAGTTTTCAATCCAAAATAATGGATTTATAGTGATGGTGTTTATTCAATTGATTTATTATACTTTTTTTAAATGTAGATGTTCCAAAGGCGTCATCAGCGGCTTGTATGCAGCTCCTATGCGTGGAGGCCTGGAAATGCTAAACCATGTTAATGTTGTATTAATGGTCAATTACTGCGAGACCGGAAGACTTTTGCATGACCCCAACACCTCATGCATGGGTAAAAGCCTGTGTAGGAGGATTGTGCGGGCATTATGAAGTAAAATACGTCCTAGTCAGACCTATTCCACGTAGATGTGGCAATATAGGAGAAGATATTTTACATGAATATTCACAGACGCACTGTATATACAGACTCATGCATACTGTAGTGTATATGTATACATTTGAAGACTTGAGTTAATCCCGCTTTGATGTTATATATCAATATGAATATAGGATATGACACTGAGTGGTGGTCAGCGTAATCTAGGCGTGATTATTTTCCCTGTAACCTCACACCAGACCAATGTTGAAGCTGCTGTACTCTGTTCTACACGTGTACTGTACATGCACATGCTTTCTGTCCCGCTCTTTCTACTTTCTCTTTGTCTTTCGCTCGCACAGACACACACACACACACACACACACACACACACACACACACACACACACACACACACACACACACACACACACACACACACACACACAGTACACTGGCAATGGCAGCTCAGCAGTGGTGTAAAGTACTTAAGTAGAAATACTTTAAAGTACTACTTAAGTAGGTTTTTGGGGTATCTGTACTTTACTTTACTATTTATATTTTTGGGAACTTTTACTTCACTATATTCCTAAAGAAAATAATGTACTTTTTACTCAATAAATTTTCCCTGGCACCCAAAGTACTCGTTACATTGTGACAGAAATCCCTGGACATCCTACTGCCTCTGATCTGGCGGACTCACTTAACACAAATGCTTTGTTTGTAAATTATGTCTGAGTGTTGGAGTGTGCCCCTGGCTATCTGTCAAAAAATAATAATAATTGTGCCGTCTGGTTTGCTTAATATAAGGAAGTTGAAATTATTTTTAATTTTACTTTTGATACTTAAGTACATTTTAGCAATTAATGTACTTTTGATACTTAAGTATATTTCAAACCAAATAGTTTTAGACTCTCTGTTTCTCCCCAATGTCATTATCTGGATGATCGAATGCTGGATTGACCCGTGTGTGTGTGTGTGTGTGTGTGTGTGTGTGTGTGTGTGTGTGTGTGTGTGTGTGTGTGTGTGTGTGTGTGTGTGTGTGTGTGTGTGTGTGTGTGTGTGTGTGTGTGTGTGTGTGTGTGCGTGCGTGGTCTAATGCAGCCATTTTTATCTCAATATTAAATCATTTCGGGGTAACAATTAACCCTTGCTAAGCCCCACCCCCTTGCTTGATGTTGCTAATGCTGTCACGTTTAGCCTTTTATCTTCCGGTGAACATGGAGAAATGCATAGTAATAGCACTAAGGGAACTCCCAAAAGAGGCACTGTACTCAGTAACTTTTGGAGACAATCATCCCTTATATCAGATAAGACCAGACAAAAGGGCCTTCAATATGCCTTTGAAGGTTGTATTTATAAAATTAAAATAACGCAGGAGCGCAACACAACAAGTTGGAAGGCTAGGATGGAGGCAAAAGCCTACAGGTCCCAGTGTAAGAGGGAGAAACCCCACCAGCTGACCAGCGAGGCAGAGGAGGATGAAATACTCCAGGGTAGGTCTCACAATCATTTAAAAACGCATCATGTAAAGTGTTGGTACCTTGTTACATGAGCTAAAATAAAAGATCCTAGAAATGTTCCAGACACACAAAAATATTATTTCTCTCAAATTGTGTGCAGTCATTTGTTTACATCCCTGTTAGAGAGCATTTCTCCATTGCCAAGACAATCCATCAACCTTACAGGTGTAGCATATTGTCATGACATTGGCATGGGGGTAGGTTTATGACAGTCATAAATACCTCTTTCCCCCCTCCCCCGTTCCTCTCCCTACTCTACTGATGTGACATTAGAAAGCCCCTTTGGTTAACATAGAGATTCTGGGAACATCAGAAGTTGGGGGTAAATGAACTATATTCTGGTAATCCGACCAACTGAACATATGCGGTGGTACTTAAGGTATATTATGTCAGTTCGGTTGCCCTCTGACATATTCTCATCAATGATAGAATGACATAAACTCTACTGTGGAAAGTCTAAACATCAGAGGTATCGGATTCACATGGAATTGTTGTTTAATTCAAATGTTTGAATATGACATTATTTGTGAAGAGATGAAATGTAATTTTAGCTTCCAAATGAGAGATTTGGGTTTTCATAAGTTTGGGCCTCTGCTCAACCAGTGGCCCGCCCCTGTGAAGAGACATGGGTTACAAACTTTTCAGACACACCCCTCTCCCTCCACTATATAAGCCATTGACAAAAATATAACCTTCTGTTCCGAGGATATGAGGGTGACGATCCCATGTCAGAATGGTTCAGATAAAACTACAGGACGAAGCCAACATCAGCATGAGCTTTGGTTGTGAATGGTATGAACTTTGAACTCGTATTCACTATAGAAGTGATACCTCCTAGACGTTGTTAGCAACAGCAGCTGCAAACCTAAATTAGGACAGACAGAGTATCCAGTCTACCACTCAGCAGCAGCAGCAGAGACATTCTTCAAAGGACAGAGGACTCGGTTTGGCAACACGGCCTTCCATCTACCACCAACTTACCGAAGCACAGCTCAGAGTAAATATTTATTGCATTTTCCTTTTCCAAATGGGCGGTAATTTAGAATGCATAAGATATTGTATTTACGATAGCGCAGCTCCTTCCTTTGTTACTCAGTCTTCCTGCTCTTTCACTCAAACCCAGCCCCTTTTATTTTGTGTAACAAGCTGTCATATCTGTTCCGGCCGCTAGGGACGTTTTCCTTTATGACGTAATTTGTAATCAAGGTATGATTCATTCTGTGTGATTTAGTTAGGTATTTAGTAAATAAATAATTAAACCCAATTTTGTATTGCTGATTCAACTTGTTAGCCAGGGTTCGTGAAGATAACCAAGAATTTACAACTTTCAGATGAGACTGAATAAGATGACGATTAATGTTGACTGCTATTGATGTAAAATATTACTAAATCTTTAAGAGTTTATTCGGAAGATAACAGCTCTATAAATATTATTTTGTGGTGTCCCTCCTCTCTAGTTAATTACATTTACATGATTAGTTCAATCAGGTGATATTAATTACGGAGAAATTATTTTATAGAATAGCATGTCATAGCAATTAATCCGGCATAGCCAAAGACACGACAATATCAAGAAGCTGATTAAACAGCATGATCATTACACTGG
This sequence comes from Salvelinus fontinalis, assembly GCF_029448725.1. Lineage (NCBI taxonomy): Eukaryota > Metazoa > Chordata > Actinopteri > Salmoniformes > Salmonidae > Salvelinus > Salvelinus fontinalis. Next base: position 26,873,963 of record NC_074691.1, on the reverse strand, counting down.
TGCACCTTGTGCTGGAAACAATAACAGGCCACTCTAAAATGTGCAGTTTGGTCACACAACACAATGCCACAGCTTTAATGGAGCGTGCAATTGTCATGCATATTGCAGGAATGTCCACTAGAGCTGTTGCCAGAGAATTGAATGTTCATTCCTCTACCATAAGCTGACTCCAACGCCATTTCAGAGAATTTGGCAGTACGTCCAACCGACCTCACAACCACAGACCACGTGTAACCACGCCAGCCCAGGACCTCCACATCCAGCTTCTTCACCTGCCAGATCAAATTGTGGATTTACACAACCAAATCAATACTCCACAAACTGTCAGAAACTGTCTCAGGGAAGCTCATCTGCGTTCTCGTCATCCTCACCAGGGTCTTGACCTGACTGCAGTTCGCTGTCATAACCGACTTCAGCGGGCAAATGCTCACCTTCGATGGCCACTGGCACACTGCAGAAGTGTGCTCTTCGCTGGTAAATGCAGGTTTCAGCTGTACTGGGAAGATGGCAGACTGTGTGTATGGCGTCGTGTGGGCGAGCGGTTTACTGTTGTCAACGTTGTGAACAGAGTGCCCCATGGTGGTGGTGGGGTTATGGTATGCGCAGGCATAAGCTATTGATGGAAATTTGAATGCACAGAGAAACCGTGACAAGATCCTGAGGCCCATTGTCGTGCCATTCATCCTCCGTCATCACCTCATGTTTCATCATGATAATGCACGCCGCAGGATCTGTACACAATTTCTGGAAGCTGAAAATGTCCTAGTTCTTACATGGCCTGCATATTCACCAGACATGTCAACCATTGAGCATGTTTGGGATGCTCTGGATTGACGTGTACAACAGTGTGTTCCAGTTCCTGACCATATCCAGCAACTTCGCACATCCATTGAAGAGGAGTGGAACAACATTGCACAGGCCACGATCAACAGCCTGATCAACTCTATGCGAAGGAGATGTGTCGTGCAGCATGAGGCAAATGGTGGTTACACCAGATACTGACTGGTTTTCTGATCCATGCCTCTACTTTTTTTTTTACCTCTACGGGATCGGTGTCCCCATGAGACGGTTGAGCTAACGTAGGCTAATGTGATTAGCATGAGGTTGTAAGTAACAAAAAACAATCCCAGGACAAAGACATATCTGATATTGGAAGAAAGCTTAAATTATTGTTAATCTAACTGCACTGGCCAATTTACAGTAGCTATTACAGTGAAAGAATACCATGCTATTGTTTGAGGAGAGTACACAATGATGAACTTGAAAATGTATTAATAAACCAATTAGGCACATTTGGGCAGTCTTGATACAAATCTTTGAACAGATATACAATGGTTTATTGGATCAGTACAAAACTTTGCACATACACTGCTGCCATCTAGTGTCCAAAATCTAAATTGGGCCTGGGCTGGAATAATACAATAGCCATTCTCTTGCATTTCAAAGACGATGGTACAAAGAAAAAAAGAAAAAAAGCTGTTTTTCTTTGTATTATCTTTTACCAGATCGAATGTGTTATATTCTCCTACAATAATTTCATATTTCCACAAACTTCAGTGTTTCCTTTCAAATGGTATCAAGAATATGCATATATTTGCTTCAGGTCCTTAGCTATAGGCAGTTAGATTTGGGTATGTAATTTTAGGCAAAAATTTAAAAAAAGGGTCAGATCCTTAAGAGTTACGTGTCTGTTACCAACAGATGCATATCTGTATTCCCAGTCATGTGCAATCCATAGATTAGGGCCTAATTAATTAATTTAAATTGACTAATTTCCTTATATGAACTGCAACTCAGTAGAATCTTTGAAGCTGTTGCATGATGCTTTAATATTTTTTTCAGGTGTACATTGTGTACAATATCAGCTGTGGCTAGCAGTTATGCTAACTAAAACAACCAATGCCTTCGACCCAACAAACATACCGTTCTAAGCTAGCTACACAGGTTACTGCTCCCATGTTGTCGGGCTTATCCACACACTGAACATCTGGAAAGCCCAAGATGAAATGTCCACTACAAGCATGCCACAACAGTGGCATAAGCCAAGAGGCAAGACGATTGGTGCCAAGCCTATTACAGCAGTTGTGGTGGCAAAGGCAAAAGTGATTCGGAAGAGAAGACCAGTCTACTGCAGTTACAACTTTGACAAGCGAGCTACACGTGAATGCATGGTTTACATCTAATAAATGTAATAACCATTTCAGCCACAAGAGGGTATTGTAACAGAGAGGCAAGTACATTATATCTTCAACTGTCACATATCAAAGAAACCCCATGTTTTAGAAGTGGGCAGGAACTTACTGTATCGGCACAAATCTATGGTTAGCAGCGGAAACAGTAGGGTATGCATAAACAGATGTCATCAAATGTGTGTGTGCGCGTGCGTGTGCGGAGGATGTATATGCGCATCACTACAGCCTTCCTGAGACCTAAAAATAGTGCCCTCCCTGTTGTGCAGAAGGTCACTGCGTCTATCTGTGTATGTGAGAACTAGCCTACTTCTTAAGAATCTGTGGCTGGAAGTTGGATACATAAAGTCCAGCGAGGAATTGAATAAAGTGCTGACACTTTGAAAGTCCATTTGAAATCTGAAAGACAGATCTTTCAGGTCAAAATGTTGAGTTTCATCAGCACAAGTACAAACTGCTGACACAGGGGCATCTGTTGAATCTGTCCATCTACTTTCTTGTATGTCAAGGGTATATTTGTATTTGGGGCTGTTTTATGACTTTTTGCACAAGTTATTCAAGTGATCATAAGTAAACCCAGTGCAGTATTGGAAGTATTTGGTGACACTGCTGTTATTTACTGACTCTGACGTTAACTGGTTAGGGCTTTGAGTTTCCTTTTTGAGCGAGTTGAATCTTTAAAAATGCCTTGGGGTTTACAATGTAGGTACTATATTAACATTTTTTTTTTAAAGCAGTCCAGCTGGCTTTTCATACTCTCCCACTTTTCTGCATTAACGTGGACACGATCTAGGTGAAAGTAATTTATAAACATGACAAATAAATCAGACCACAACATCCTTGTGATTCCCATTTGTCCCATAATTTGGTAGTGGTACTCATGATTAGGGTTGAGAGCGTAGGTACCATAAGCTCTTTGACAGAGGTATTTACAACCTGTAAAGCTATCTTGGTCTGGGCACTTTATTTACAGAAACCTGTGGCATGGGTTCTGCTTACTCTGGACTTCCTTGTCAGGGGATGTGCCTAAATAGGGGGCATGGGGGTTGACAACAAGGCCACATGGGAACACTTTGTGCCCAGTGACTTCCATGTACAGTGCTGCTGAAACAGGCTCAAGCTCCAGGCCTCCTCTGCCTCGCCTTGGTCTGCATTGTCTTCTTCTTCCTCTGCATGCCGGTGGCAAGACTGTTAAAGTCTGCTACCCTGGAGCACACCTTCTTAAAAGAGAATGAAGTAAGGTGCTGGGAGCAGACGCGATGCCAGGTGTTATTGTTGCTCTGCTGTCTGTTCTCTTTTTCCACTGCCTCTGCTTCAGACTGGGAGATCATCATATCACTGTTGTAATAGGGCTGATTTTCATTCAGTACTGTAGAGAAACAGTTTGGTTATGGCGGCAGAGGACATGTTGAGAACTCATCAATAGAGTTGGAGGAGAATGATGGTGGCCCTGAGTTCTCCAATAATTTGAGCTGCTAAAGAACAGTGTAAAGAACAGTTATTACAAAGCACCAACATCTTTTTCAAATCATGCACTGTAGTAATTCTAATTGTAATAATTTGGTGTATTTTGTGTTTCCGGAGTGTATGGAGGAGCATCCCAGTTGGAAGAAGTAAATGAGGAAGGGATAATAGGGGGTGTGATAATAGGGGGTGTGTAGGGGGTGCTATTTTCACTTTGGAAAAAAATCGTGCCCAATTTAAACGGCCTCGTACTCTATTCTAGATCGTATAATATGCATATTATTATTACTATTGGATAGAAAATACTCTCAAGTTTCTAAAACCGTTTGAATTATATCTCTGAGTAAAACAGAACTCATTTTGCAGCAAACTTCCTGTCAGGAAGTGAAAAATCTGAAATCGAGGCTCTGTTCCAGGGCCTTCCTATTCGTTTTCTTGAAATCTATGGATATACATGCACTTCATACGCCTTCCACTAGATGTCAACAGGCAGTGGGAGGTGGAATGGGGTGTCTAGCTTGATCTGAGGTCGAACAAGAGCTCTTGGAATGACGTGACCCCAAATTTCCTTTGTCCAGCAAGGCGCGGGAAGGAACCATGGATTGCCTTCTGAAAAGCTTTCGGTATAGACGGCTAATATCTCCGGCTTTGATTTTATTTGATACATGTGATAATATCATCATAAAGTATGTTTTTTCAATATAGTTTTATCAGATTATTGAACGTTTATCGGGAGTTTTGGCATTTTCCGTTCTCTGCGTTTGGTGAAGATGGACAACTTCGCGCCACTTGGCTAGCTTTGGTTGCTTATTCGACAGGAGAAGAGGACATTCTAAAACCAAACAACAATTTATTCTGGACAAAGGACTCCTTGTACAAGATTCTGATGGAAGCTCAGCAAAAGTAGGAACCATTTATGATGTTTTTTCGTATTTCTGTGGAAAATGTTTAGTACTATTTTCCGCCCTCATTGCAGGCGCTGTCTCGCTATAACGTAAGCTGTATGTCGTACTGAAGTTATTTTTTGAATTCTAACACAGTGATTGCATTAAGAACTAGCGTATCTTTCATTTGCTGTACAACATGTATTTTTTAGTAAAATTTATGATGAGTTCTTTGATTAGATTAGGTGAGTGTCAGAAATATATCCGGATAATTTTGTGCAGTTTGGCTACGTATTCACATTGTAAAACCACGATTTGTACCGCTAAATATGCACATTTTCGAACAAAACATATATGTATTGTGTAACATGATGTTATAGGACTGTCATCTGATGAAATTTGTCAAGGTTAGTGAATAATTTTATATCTTTTGCTGTTTTTTTGCGAACGCTACCTTTGCGGTGAATGAATGCGGTAGTGTTTGGCTATTGTGGTACGCTAATATAATGCTATATTGTGTTTTCGCTGTAAAACACTTAAAAAATCAGAAATATTGGCTGGATTCACAAGATGTTTGTCTTTCATTTGCTGTACACCATGTATTTTTCATAAATGTTTTATGATGAGTATTTAGGTATTTCATGTTGCTCTCTGTAGTTATTCTTGCTGCTTCGGTGCTATTTGTGATTGTAGCTGCAATGTAAAACTATGATTTATACCTGAAATATGCACATTTTTCGAACAAAACATAGATTTATTGTATAACATGTTATAAGACTGTCATCTGATGAAGTTGTTTCTTGGTTAGTGACTAATTATATCTCTATTTAAGGGTTTTGTGCAAGCTACCTGTGCTGTGAAAGAAATGTCTGTGCTTTTTTGTATTTGGTGGTGAGCTAAAATAAATATACGTGGTGTTTTCGCTGTAAAACATTTAAAAAATCGGACATGTTGGCTGGATTCACAAGATGTTTATCTTTTTATCTCCGCTAGCGGAACCCCGGGGCTAGACAGGTTAACTCAAATACTTCCAGTAAGTTGTACTCAAAGTCAATGAAAAGGCATTATTACTTCAAATGTTTATGTGGTACCGACTCAAAACTAAATGAAACGTCACACCAACTATTTTATTTTATTTTAGATATGTTAACAGCATACTCTACTGCAGGTAGATTTTTTAGAATAATTTTTTATATCATCCCATCTGGTTTGCACTTAGTGGGACTAACATTTGTTTTTCAACAGGACAATGACCCAACACACCTCCAGGCTGTGTAAGGGCTATTTGACCAAAAAGGAGAGTGATGAGTGCTGCATTAGATGACCTGGCCTCCGCAATCACCTGACCTCAACCCAATTGAGATGGTTTGGGATGAGTTGGACCACAGAGTGAAGGAAAAGCAGCCACCAAGTGCTCAGCATATGTGAGAACTCCTTCAAGACTGTTAGAAAAGCATTCCAGGGGGCCTCCCGGGTGGGGCAGTGGTCTAGGGCACTGCATCGCAGTGCTAACTGTGCCACCAGAGTCTCTGGGTTCGCCCCCAGGCTCTGTCGCAGCCGGCCGCGACCGGGAGGTCCGTGGGGCGACGCACAATTGGGCTAGCGTCGTCCGGGTTAGGGAGGGTTTGGCCGGTAGGGATTTCCTTGTCTCATCGCGCTCCAGCGACTCCTGTGGCGGGCTGCGCGCAGTGCGCGCTAACCAAGGGGGCCAGATGCACGGTGTTTCCTCCGACACATTGGTGCGGATGGCTTCCGGGTTGGAGGCACGCTGTGTTAAAGAAGCAGTGCGGCTTGGTTGGGTTGTGCCTCGGAGGACGCATGGCTTTCGACCTTCGTCTCTCCCGAGCCCGTACGGGAGTTGTAGCGATGAGACAAGATAGTAATTACTAGCGATTGGATACCACGAAAATTGGGGAGAAAAGGGGATAAAATTTATTTATTTTTTAAAAGAAAAAAAGAAAAGCATTCCAGGTGAAGCTGGTTGAGAGAATGCCAGGAGTGTGCAAAACTGTCATCAAGGCAAAGGGTGGCTACTTTGAAGAATCTAAAATATATTTTGATTTGTTTTACACTTTTTTGGTTACTACATGATTCCATATGTAAGTCGCTCTGGATAAGAGCGTCTGCTAAATGACTTAAATGTAATGTAAATGTGTTATTTCATAGTTGTAATGCTTGTCATCTGGAGGAGAAGAAGCGGACCAAGGTGCAGCGTGGTAAGTGTTCATATTCTTTAATAAAAATACACAACACTAGACAAAACAACAAAAACAACAAACAAACAGTCCTGAAAGGTGAAACAAACACTAAACAGGAAACAACCACCCACAAAAAAAAGTAGGAAAACAGGCTACCTAAATATGGCTCCCAATCAGAGACAACGATAGACAGCTGCCTCTGATTGGGAACCACACCAGGCCAAACACACAGAAACAGAAAACCTAGACCTACAACATAGAATACCCAGACATAGAATACCCACCCACATCACACCCTGACCAAACTAAAAATAGAAACATACAAAGTAATCTACGGTCAGGGCGTGACAATAGTGTTGATGTCTTCACAATTATTCTATAGTGTAGAAAATAGTAAAAATAAAGAAGAACCCTTGAATGAGTAGGTGTGTCCAAACTTTTGACTGGTAATGTATGTAAATAAGGTATTTGCTAAAATTTATAAAAACTTGTTTTCACTTTGTCATTGTGGGGTATTGTGTGTGGATTGATGAGGAATAACAGTTATTTAATCCATTTTAGAATAAGGCTGCAATGAAGCAAAATCTGGAAAAGGTGAGGGGGTCTGAATTTTTTCCGAATGCACTGTATGTGACCTTCATTATCTTGCTTGTAATTCAACTGAAGTTGTCAACAATCCTTTATCCACATCCTACACTTCTCTCCGTTAAATTTTGGTTTTGGAAAGGGTATAAAAAAGATACCCTCTAACCGCTCCAGGAACCGACTATCAGTATGTTAATTACGTAAATATCTTAGTTTTGTTGGTCCCCAGGAAGAGTAGTTGCTGTCTTTGCAGAAGTTAAATGGGGATCCTTAATAAATAAACATAAAAATACATGTTTATAGGCTCTTGTAAATACTTGTAATATCCATAGTAAATCGAATTGACTGTTTTGCATCTGTGCTTTTTGCAGTAGATACCCATGTGTTTCTACACACACACACACGTACACACCCACACACACATATACACACAAACACACACATACACACCCAGACAAACACACAAACACACACATACACACACATACACACATATACACACAAACACACACATACACACCCAGACACACACACCACACACACAGACACACATAGACGCACTGTGGTCCTGCTGGCTAATTCATTCCTCACACCAGCCATTATAGTATGCCACAATTAGCCACGCTTAGTTTGTGTTAGATGTTTGTTCCTGACATTTTCAATTAGAACACATTGCAAAGCAAAAAATAGCTAATTACAGGACTGACACTGGGGAAAGAACACCTAGTGGTGTAATTTGGTCTGGATTGCACCATGTAGCTTCAGGGTGTTTACAGGTAACACTTAAATGAATTGTGTAATTGTCTGATTTGTTGTTGTTTTTTGTCTTGATTCATAAAGGTAATAATGGTGATGGTGATTTCTATTCAGTCAGATCTCAAAATTCAAAAGGCACATCTGAGCTGTCTTTGTTGCAGGTGCCTAGTAACAGTTGAATGAGATGAGAAAAAACAAGAAACCTGCACGCTGCTCTTGCTAGTATCACTGCTCTTTAATAAGCTTCATGTAAAGCTTAAAAATAGTATGGTCTTTGTCTTTCAGGTAGTTCAAATGTTTTATGCTCTTTAGATGTTTCCATCATAAACAGGCCCGTTTGTTATAAAATCCATAATAATTATTATCCAAATCACATAGCAAAGTCATATCGTTCGTTCCAAGTGAAGTGCATTTCAAAGTATATTGGCATGACACTGCCTCATTTACATGTTTTATATTGCTGCACAAACATGCAAATGAGACTCATGTAAATGTGGATATCTGCTCTGCTCTGCTGCAATCTGATCACGCCGAAAGCATTCAGAAGCCCAAGGTTGACTCTACCCCAATGAGTCAGTGAGTAAGCTAGCGGTGAGAGTAGACATTCTCTCTGAAGACTACAGGAGTAGTCAGTGATTTGTGGTGTTATTGTCAAAGCCTCAAATCTTCTCTAGTTGTCTTTCACTGGCCAGAGATCAGGGCAGCCCACTTACTTTACCTGCTGCTCCCCCTAAGGCCATTCCCCCATGGACATCCCCCTCACCCCCTCAACGGTCCCTTACTTTACCTGCTGCTCCCCCTAAGGCCATTCCCCCATGGGCATCCCCCTCACCCCCTCAACGGTCACGTAATTTACCTGCTGCTCCCCCTAAGGCCATTCCCCCATGGACATCCCCCTCACCCCCTCAACGGTTCCTTACTTTACCTGCTGCTCCCCCTAAGGCCATTCCCCCATGGACATCCCCCTCACCCCCTCAACGGTTCCTTACTTTACCTGCTGCTCCCCCTAAGGCCATTCCCCCATGGACATCCCCCTCACCCCCTCAACGGTCCCTTACTTTACCTGCTGCTCCCCTATGGACACCCCCACCACAACAGACTTTTACTCTGTCCCCCCACCCCAACGGCATTCATCATTGTTGCAGTTGTTAATATGTATATCATAACTTTTTTATTATCCTTTGTATTGTTTTTATTTCACTTGGTGATCACACACTCAATGGTCATGCAGCTCCCCCTATGGCCATTCCCCCACACCCCCTAAACAGTCTTCACTCCACCCCCACAGACATTCATTCACAGTTGTTATGACGTATATAGTGCTATGTCTATTGTTGTTGAATTACCATTTTCAGGATTTCACTTACTCCTGCATGTTGGAGCTCAGATGTTTACTGTACCCTGCAATCACACCTGAGACTATTACACTCAGAAGACCATGTTAATTCCTTAATGATGTGGACACAAAGGAACTTGAAGCTAATGAGGAAGTAGGCATGTTGAGGGCAAGCTGTGAGGTTACCACAGGGTCACCAGTGCAGGTCAAGGAGGCATGATTGCTATGCAGGCCGACTGCAGTGGATCTGAGTTGAAGAATAATCTCACAAGCCAGCCACAGTTTAGTAATTTAGCAGACACTCTTATCCAGAGCAACTAGGGTTAAATGCCTTAATCAAGGGCACGTCAACAGTTTCTTCACCTAGTCAGCTCTGGGATTCAAACCAGCAACCTTTCAGTTACCCCTAGGCTAAGTGATATCCTACCCCAGTCATAGGCCACCATTTCATGCTGTGGGCCAGAAAGCAAGAGAGCAATGCGAAAGAAGGAGGCAGAGAGAAAGAGAGAGAAAGAGAAAGAAAGAGAGAGAGGGGGGAGAAAGGAAACCAGAGGGGATGTGAATCTATAGGCCGCCGAATTTGTTCTTAACTGACTTGCCTAATTAAATAAAGGTTCAATTAAAAAAACAAAAAATGTATCTAAAATGTTTTTATAAAAAAATTGTAAACACAAAGTATAGACCCCTCTGCAGTCTATTGATTGTGTTTTAATGCTCAACATAAAGGTCAGTAGGCTACACAGCAGGGTAAGTGCCCTCCAGTTTACAGGAACACTAAAGGGGGCAGCTCTGACTGAGCAGCAGAGAGGTGAATTTCAAGATATTTCACAACGATTTAAGATGTTGTAATGATTCCCTACACTATTCAATGCTTGTTTTCTCACATGAACTGACAAGGAGCGAACAGTATAGAATTTTGTGCAACCAGGAAATGAGAGTGATTTCCATTAGATAACACAGCCACAAAGTCAGAACAGCTTTCCAATTCTGACAACAGATGCCGCTCTGACTGGAGAAATCAATAGGCAAATATCACAGCCAATCACAACACAAGTGGGTAAGTAATATTGTGGAACACTATCATTCCACTATTACTGCAGATCTATTATGGACAGTTTCTAAAACTACAATGTAAAAATTCAAAAATAAATCCTATGTGTAGCACCTTTTAGGTGAAAGCTAAAGTGGGATTGGTTGGTCGGGGTGGATGGCTACATGTATAACGCGAATGTCTAATACCCCAAAGGCTGAGTGTTCAAATATCATCACGGCTATTTAGAAACTTTGCAACGTCATTTTAACTGCTTAGCATGTCCCGAATGTCCGTTTACTATGTTATGTCTACCACTGAGTCCAGGTTGGCCAGTGATGATGGCATGTGAAGCCCACCAACCTAGCATGACTGGCTAGTTGCCATGGTCTAGTTACTAATCGTTGGTAATGCAGCAAACAGCTAACCTTCTGCTGTTTCACTCTCATTGGGCAGCGTTGAATTGTTCTAGCTTGCCCTCTAGCTGTGGGATATATGGCCAGGTACAATAATGAGATAGATGTACAGGGGGTGTTTTAGAGTAGTGCGTTGGAGGAGAAGGTATTATAGGGTGGCAGGTAGCCTAGCAGTTAGAGTGTTGGGCCAGTAACCGAAAGGTCGCTGGTTCAATTACCTGAGATGCCAAGATGAAAAATGTATCCAAGTGCCCTTGAGCAAGGCACAGAACCCTAATGTATTCCGGGGTTGCTGTACTACTATGACTGACCCTGTAAGTCAACACATTCACTGCATTGGTCTGGTGTATGTGACAATGTAATGTTATAATACAAAATAATTGGATTATGTTTTCTCTCCTGATACTTCTTTATATCTAAAAAAAATTACACACACACACACATACATGAGCACACACACACACATACATGAGCACACACACACACATACATGAGCACACACACACACATACATGAGCACACACACATACATGAGCACACACACACACATACATGAGCACACACACACACATACATGAGCACACACACACACATACATGAGCACACACACATACATGAGCACACACACACACATACATGAGCACACACACACACATACATGAGCACACACACACACATACATGAGCACACACACACACATACATGAGCACACACACACACATACATGAGCACACACACACATACATGAGCACACACACACACATACATGAGCACACACACACACATACATGAGCACACACACACATACATGAGCACACACACACACACACACATACATGAGCACACACACACACATACATGAGCACACACACACACATACATGAGCACACACACACACATACATGAGCACACACACACACATACATGAGCACACACACACATACATGAGCACACACACACACATACATGAGCACACACACACACTGTTTTTTCTAATGAAGATGTTTCAGTCCCCCAGAGTTGTGACGCGTCTGTAGTTTAGAGCTCGGATCTACCCCAGATTGATCATTTAGAATAAGATAATGTGAACCGATGAACTCAAAGACTGTGTTTATTATCATACCCTTTCATTTTCAACACTTTCCCCTGCTTTCACTCCAGCTGTTGAGTGAAGCGGATGAAATAAATAAGTAGGGTAATCGTCATTTGATGGTGATGCATGGTCAACTTCACCAGATCAAAAGAGATGCCATCTTTCAATCACAGTCTACAGAGGGAAGAATTCTGCTTGAAACGTGGTTTCCAGTTCAGGGTGTTCCCGAGTTTGCTGTGTGCAATTAAATCAGACAGCAAATCAATGGATTTGAAGTCTTGAAGTGACTAGTGGCGCATGGCTGCCCAGAAATTTCAATAACTTCCCGTCCTCAAACAGGGATGCAGTGTTGTTGTTTACACAAACACCATCCTTGCTGGTGAAAATATTTTTGCTTAGTTCAATGGAAGGATGATTAGTGGACTTGAAAGCGCCCACGCGGTGGACCTGTGTGAAGTCTTCACACTCTAACCTTTCGCCTATTAGCCACCCATCAAGTATTCGGTGGAGAGGAGAGAAAACACACACACTCACACAAACAAACAAACACGCACAATAAACATACACAATCCCACACTCAAGCATGCACACGCACAAACACACACTTACCCCAACCTTACACACACACACACACACACACACACACACACACACACACACACACACACACACACACACACACACACACACACACACACACACACACACACACACACACACACACACACACACACACACACACTCCTCTATCTCCACACTTTACATGTCCCATCTAATGAGGTTCACCCATTTTCTATCTAGACGAGAATTTAAGCGCTGTAGACAAGGTTAGGACACAGGGCCATAGCAGCAACCAGCCCGGTCCATAATGACAAGCGGACGGAGCTCTAGGAGAGTCTAAGAGGCACAAGTTAATTAGCATAAATCCTTGCCACTCCTGGCCTGAGTCGATTACTAATTTAATGGCTTTATTACACCGGGTTTTTGTATAATTAAATCCCTCTAATCTTATTTGCAAAGTATTGTGGGGGATAAGCCCAAGGTGATCCCATGTGCGGGAAAGCTGAGAGTCAAAATAAGTATCAACATACACACACACAAACATACACGCTTGCACGCACGGATGCACACAGAAAAAGTCATCACACATTCTAGAAAACAGATGTTCAAACACAAAACACAAACACCAGTCAGGTCGTTCAAGATTGAGGATGTCTAGAGTTGCCTTCAAAACCAGCCACTAGGGGCAACAGCGCTATTACCATCAAGTAGGCTTGGGTGTTGTGGATGGATGGGTGTAATCCCAAGACTCTGGATCAGAAGGATGTATGTTCAATCCCAGTTGTGGTCACTTAATTTGTAGTTTTATCCCAAACCTTATCCCTAACCATTCATAACCCTATCCCAAGCCTTATCATATTATTTGTGTATTTATTTAACCTTTATTTAACTAGGCAAGTCAGTTAAGAACAAATTCTTATGTACAATGATGGCCTACTCCAGCCAAACTCCAATGACACTGGGCCAATTGTGTGCCGCCCTATGGGACTCCCAATCACAGCCAGATGTGATACAGCCTGGATTCAAACCAGGGACTGTACTGACACCTCTTGCACTGATATACAGTGCCTTAGACCGCTGCACCACTCGGGAGCCCCATGACCCTAAACCTTAACCCTTACCTTAACCATTCATAACCCTATCCCAAACCTTAACCCTAACCTCAACCATTCGTAATGAGTGCCTAAACTTTACCCTTAAATTAGACATGTAACGTTTGGAGAACGTGGATGAATTCTGTCTAATTCTGCAGTTAGATTGTGAGAACTTGTTGCAAACACACCCACACACAGTAAACATCATGCCTTACCGTAGAAGTGGTTTGTCTATGAGAAATACAGCAGGCTATGTGAGAAATCCTGATAGTCATGATGATACAGAAAGATTTTGAAATTGACCTCTATCAGGTGTTGAGATATGGAGCCTGAACACTGTGCACATCCATTTCTACAATAACAAACCATTTTCATTAGGACGTCAGTGTAGAAATCTAGTACAGATTAAAAACACAGCATAGCCTTGCTTTAAATCAACTGACAAGCACTGAGATAGTCTAGCAACAACCACAATGTAAATGAAAATAGACTATCAGCAACTCTGTTTATCCCTCTGGCGAAGGGAGAAACCTTTCACTGACTGTTCAGACTGTGCAGTCCCCTGGCTGCCTGGCTGGCTACTCCAGCAAGTAGTGACAGAAACCTCTACCAGGCACGGCAGCTCTCAGCTAAACACTCTGTCACCAGCTGAATGGAGCTTGCTGTTGGGCCTTTCAGGAACCAAAACGTCAACTGAAAACGTCCAGGGGAATAGTATGCTATGAAAGGGACTTGTCATTTTGCCAGTAATGTACCTACAGTAGCAACAAGACCTACTGGAGTTAAGTAAAAAAGAACAGTGATAATGGCAATTGTTTTTACAGGTTGGCGTTTGCATTGAGTGTCTCCAAAGGTGTCTTCAATAACGATAAAGGACATTGGTGTAACGGCTCTCGTCAGAATGAGTGGACCAAAGCGCAGCATGGAAAGTGTTCATGATTTTATTGATCAAAGAAACACTCGAACAAGTAACAAAACGAAAGTGAACAGTTCTGTCAGGTAAACAGATACTAAACAGAAAATAACTACCCACAAAACACAGGTGGGAAAAAGGCTGCCTAAGTATGATTCCCATTCAGAGACAACGGTAGACGGCTGCCTCTGATTGGGAACCACACTCGGCCAAAAACAAAGAAATAGGAAACATAGAAATAAAGAAACTAGAATGCCCACCCTGGCCTAACCAAAATAGAGAATAAAAGCCTCTCTATGGCCAGGGCGTGACAATTGGTGCTTTCGTAGCATGTTGAGGATGACAAAAAGTGTTTTAGTCCACTCGCATAACCATCACTACTCTTCTAAACAGAGGAGGAGAGAAGCAAAGGACTATCTCTATGGATGACGTAAATATAATATTTGCCAAACCTTATCCAGCGTTTTCCCAGGGCTTGAAAGCGCAACTACTCCAATAGGTTAGCCAAGTCCCGACAATGTTCTCACAACAACAAGCCCAAACAATGCCAAGTCCCCAAAATCTATAGTGTCCTTCAATGCCTGTGAGTGATATCATCACTAAGCCTGATTTGTGTTGATTGTTGCACTTCACAACGAAGCCAACTTGGTGTTACACGCTGGTTCTGGATGATACAACATGTACACAACAACTTAACACAGCATGCTTTGGGATCATTGTGTGATGAGAAGACATTCATCATAGCTACCACAGTGATCTATCGTGAGGATGTACTGAAAGGATGTCACGTCCTTGTGGAGACAAAGCCACTCACTGATAAGACAGGCACACAGTGACCTCAAAGATCACACACAGTGACAACAGTGACAATGCAGGGACAATGCCATAGACTGACAACGAATGGGGTAGGACTCCATAATCCTGAATTGCATGTACTTCACAGGACGCTGTCATACATTTACACACACATACTAATACTCACAGTTACGATAGACACAAACGTACACACAGACAGACAGACAAACACACACACAGACAGACACACACATAGACAGACACACACACACACGCACACACATAGCCCCCCTGAATCCCCTCTAAAATGAGAAACGAAGCCTCTGAAGTTCCGGAACATTGCATTTGCCATGAAACCGACGGGCAATCCTCGCCCATCTCCTCAGGTGAATGAGCCTCATATTGTGGGGGAAAAGAATGCCGTTTTGACAGGCGACGTACAAATACCAGGCAATAGAATCTCACTGAGGCCTGAAAAAGGGAATGCATAAATAGATTAGATTGCAGGGATCGCCAGAGCCCCACAGAAAGCAAATCTAATTATGAAGAGGCTGATTTAGAAAAGGAGGGAGAGCTGAGAAAGAGCTCCTCTTTGCACCAGAAGAACCTGCAGAGATCCACTAGGACGACAGCAGTCATCAGCGCTGGCACAGAAAGAGAGGCACACAGATATTACATCTTATTATTAGATGAAATCCATCCACTGGGGGGGACATAAATTGAGGTGCCAGTCTGACTCTGTGGAAGTCATCATGAAATGGACTGAGGCAACCTGGAATTCATCACTCCTCCATGTTGACACTGGAACATTCCATGACAGCATTCTAATTTACATTCAATTCTGGAATGGGATTATCATGGAATTTCTGATGCTAACATGGAAGCCCATTGTAATGTCAAATCTTAAACAGAGCATCCCAATCTCTATATTTACAGTACAGAGGGAGCTTAAAGGGGTTGGCTAGACTAGTAGCTGGAGGGCTGAGGCTTATACCTGCATGCACGACCAATCAGATTTGCGTTATCTGAGGTAAGGTTACCTCAATGACAGAAATGCTCCTTATACATCCAAGTTTAATTCCATGGAGTAAGCTACAGCCGCTAAATATATGCAATCCATATTTCATGAAACTCCAGAAACTGCAGACTGTGGAGACCATTCCATGCGACTGAAAGCTTGGCAGTGGCAGCTGCTGAGGGGAGAACGGCTCATAATAATGACCGGAATGGAGCAAATGGAATGGCATCAAATACATGGAAACCATTTCACTGATTCCGCTCCAGTCATTACCACAAAACCATTCTTCTCAAAGCCTGGATATACCGTGTCTGAATTCAACCACGAGCAATCTACTGTTAAATGGGTTAATAGATCATTTACTCTATGTTTCTCCATGGTTCTATTTAGTTAAACAATGGAATCTTACTATAACCTATTTTCTAACATTAGCCACATATAGACCAATTGGAAATGCCTCCACCATTAAGCTGAAAGTCACTCCGCAGTCAGGAGGAATGCAGAAATATCTGCTAATTTATTTTTAGCAGGAATGTAACAATTAAAATTAATTTTCCAGTAATTATGTGCAATCACATTAAATGTAGCCTAGCTCCCTTGGTTCCTCTAAGGCTCTAGCTAGTGAGGGGAATTGTAATGCATGTACGTTATTGAAATATCCTAATATCTTAATCGGTCACACGATTACATCTGCATTTAAGAGTGGTGTCACAATTATTTAAGTCATTTTAAGTAAATGTTATACATGACTATCAGTTGTGTCTCATGCAAAAGCAGCGCTTGAGTAGTGTCAAAGTGGCTTTGGAATACTGTGATTTCAGAACTTAAGGATAGATTAAAAGCACTCAGGTTTCCCTGTGGAATTGAGATGGAAGACAAGGACGATGATAGACAAGTATGTATCTATGTAATTCTACTTGACAGTCACACCCGTTCTTGCTGTTGTTAGCTTGTAGTTTGCCCTTTCTGTTGTCTTGGTCTGAGATACGCACTGACCAGATTTATGCATCCAGAGAAATATAGTTATTACATTTCATTACATATGCAATGCACCATATCCATTAATAGAGGCCATTTGTGTCTCAGTGGGGCAGAGGACAAGTCAAGTTGATTTTGTAAGGTTCTAAAACACACAAACAGGCACTGGTTGGCTCTTAATAGGTATGCAAATGCAGTCTAAGATAAGGCGCTCACTTACGACTTAATCCAAAAGGCAAATTAAATAAAGAAATGTGGGTTAACTCATTTTGTTTAGAAGGACATTGTTCAAGGTACTCATACACTTTCAGCTGGTGTGGGTAGTTGCGCGTAAATATACCAGGTGGCCAGGAGTCACTGTCTTTGTGACACTGCCATTCTTACTGAACAGCTTCAATTACAGACCTCTGACTCCAATCACCTCCTTTATAATCAAGCTCTCTTTTGTCCTTTCTCTCTCTTATTCACCCTTTCTTTCTGTCCTTTCCTCTCACACCTACAGTCTCTCATTGTCTCTCTCTCCCCCCTCTCTCTCTTTCTTTCTCTCTCACACCTACACTCTCCATCAGATACACCTAATGGCCAAAAGTGTGTGGACAGCTGCTCATCAAACATCTCATTCCAAACGCATGGGCATTGATATGGAGTTGGTCCCCCCGTTGCTACTTTAACGGCCTTCACTCTTCTGGGAAGACTTTCCACTAGATGTTGGAACATTGATGCGTGGACTTGCTTCCATTCAGCCACAAGAGCATTAGTGAGGTCGGGCACTGATGTTGGGCAATTAGGCCTGGCTTGCAGTTGGCATTCCAATTCATCCCAAAGGTGTTCGGTGGGGTTGAGGTCAGGGCTCTGTGCAGGCCAGTCAAGTTCTTCCACACCGATCTCGACAAACCATTTCTTTATGGACCTTGTTTTGTGGATGCGAGCATTGTCATGCTGAAACAGCAAAGAGCCTTCCCCAAACTGTTGCCACAAGCAGTTGAAAGCAGAGAATCATCTTGAATGTCACATTATCCTGTAGCTGGAATTAAGGGGCCTAGCCCGAACCATGAAAAACAGCCCCAGACCATTATTCCTCCTCAACCAAACTTTACAGTTGGCACTATGCATTCGGGCAGGTAGCGTTCTCCTGGCATCTGCCAAACCCAGATTCGTCCGTTGGACTGCCAGATGGTGAAGCGTGATTCAATGGCGGCGAGCTTTACACCACTCCAGCCGACGCTTGGCATTGCGCATGGTGATCTTCAGCTTGTCTGCGGCTGCTCTACCATGGAAACCCATTTCATGAAGCTCCCGGAGAACAGTTCTTGTGAGGACGTTGCTTCCAGAGGCAGTTTGGAACTGGATAGTGAGTGGTGTAACCCTGGACAGACGACTTTTACGCGCTATGCACTTTGGCACTCAGCCCAGTTCTGTGAGCTTGTGTGGCCTACCACTTCACGGCTGAGCCGTTGTTGCTCCTAGACGTTTCCACTTCACACTTACAGTTGACCGGGGCAGCTCTTGCAGAGTAGAAATTTGACAAACTGACTTGTTGGAAAGGTGGCATCCTATGACGGTGCCACGTTGAAAGTCACTGAGCTCTTCAGCAAGGCCATTCTACCGCCAATGTTTGTTTCTGGAGATTGCATGGCTGTGTGCTCGATTTTATACACCTGTCAGCAATGGGTATGTGTCACGTGTACTCCCTGTCTGGCCTCTAGATCACCAGGTTGCTTGCTCTGAAATTGCTCATCCATAATTCCATTAATTTACTTAGATTTGTGTGTATTAGGTAGTTGTTGTGAAATTGTTAGATATTACTTGTTAGATATTGCTACACTGTCGGAACTAGAAGCACAAGCATTTCTCTACACTCACAATAACATCTGCATATGACCAATACAATTTGATGTTGCAGCCCTCTATCCAGCCCCAATATTACCCCATCTCCACCATGCACCCTGCCCTGCCTATATTCACATTTGAGTAATTTAGCAGACGCTGTTATCCAAAGTGATTTACAGGAGCAATTAAGTATCTCGCTCAAGGGCACATCGACAGATTTGTCACCTAGTCGACTCTGGGATTCAAACCTGCGACATTTCAGTTACTGGCCCAACACCCTTAGCTGCTAGACCTTGACCTTGCAGACTGCTCCACAGGTCCAGAGACACCCCTTGTACATGCCTGGTATCTGGAGCAGAGCTAAGGTCCAGTTCTGCAGATAAGACATGTTGAATTCAGACTCTTTGTGGCTTATTCGTTTCTTGTGGGTTAGAGTCTGCATAAGGGGCCACACCCCTCTCTCTCTCATACTGGCATAACCATCACTCACCCTCTCTCAGAGAGAGAGAGAGTGAGAGTGAGAGTGAGAGAGAGTAGAGAGAGAGAGAGAGAGAGAGAGAGAGAGAGAGAGAGTGGGGGTGAGGGTGAGTGATGGCTATGCCAGTATGGGAGGAAGGTGGAGACAGGGAAGAGGGGAGGTAGGGTTGATGATGCTTGTCAAATAAAATAAAATGTTATTTGTCACATACACATGCTTAGCAGATGTTATTGCGGGTGTAGCAAAATGCTTGTGTTTCTAGCTTCAACAGTGCAGTAATATCTAACAATTCACAACTATACAAACAATACACACAACCTAAAAGTAAAAGAATGGAATTAAGGAATGCAGAAATATTAGGATGAGCAATGTCGGAGTGGCATAGACTAAAATACAGTAGAATAGAATACAGTTTATACATATGAGATGAGTAAAGCAAAAATATGTAAACATTATTAGAGTGACTAGTGTTCCATTATTATGGTGGCCAGTGATTTTAAGTCTATGCATATGGGGCAGCAGCCTCTAAGGTGCAGGGTAACGTAACAGGATGGAAGCCACCTAGTGATGGCTAGTCTGATGGCTTTGAGATAAAAACTGTTTTCAGTCTCTCGGTTCCAACTATGATGCACCTGTACTGACCTCGCCTTCTGGATGATAGCGGTGAACAGGCAGTGGCGCAGGTGGTTGTTGTCCTTGATGATCTTTCTGTGACATCGGGAGCTGTAGGTGTCCTGGAGGGCAGGTAGTTTGCCCCCAGAGATGCGTTGGTCAGACACCACCCTCTGGAGAGCCCTGCAGTTGCGGGTGGTGTAGTTGCCGTACCAGGTGGTGATACAGCCCGACAGGATGCTCTCAATTGTGCATCTGTAAAAGCCTCCTGAGGTTTCTTCACCACTGTCTTTGTGGGTGGGCCATTTCAGATTGTAAGTGATGTGTACGCCGAGGAACTTGAAGCTTTTCAGCTGCTCCACTGCGGTCCCGTCGATTTGAATAGGGGCATGCTCCGGAAGTCTACGATCAGCTCCTTTGTGTTGCCGTCATTGAGTGAGAGGTTATTTTCCTGGCACCACACTCCCAGTGCCCTCACCTCCTCTCTGTAAGCTGTCTCGTTATTGTTGGAAATCAGTGTTATTACTTACCTTCACCTCCTGGGGGTGGCCCGTCGGGAAGTCCAGGACCCAGTTGCACAGGGCGGGGTTCAAACCCTGGGCCCCAAGCTTAATGATGTGCTTGGAGGGTACTATTGTGTTAAATACTGAGCTATAGTCAATGAACAGCATTCTTACATAGGTATTCCTCTTGTCCAGATGGGATAGGGCAGTGTGCAGTGCGATGGCATCGTCTGTGGATCTATTGGCATAGATCCCTACTCTTACGATAAGTGCCATGGGATCTTTTAGTGACCACAGAGAGTCAGGACACCCATTTAACATCAAATCCAAAAAACAGCACCCTACACAGGGCAATCATTGCCCTGTGGCTTTGGTATATTGTTTTAGATCAGAGGAAAGGGTGCCTCCTACTGGCCCTCCAAAACCCCTTTCAGCAGCATCTGGTCTCCCAACCAATGACTGACCAGGACCAACCCTCCGTAGTTTCAGAAGCAAGCCAGCAGTGGGATGCAAGGTGCTATGCTTCTGATAAAGGGTCGCTACTTTGAAGAACCTCAAATATAAATCATATTTTGATTTGTTTAATACTTGGTTGCTACATGATTCCATATGTGTTTTTTCATAGTTTTGATGTCTTCACTATTATTCTACAATGTAGGAAATTGTAAAAATTAAGAAAAACCCTTGAATGAGTAGGTGTGTCAAACTTTTGACTGGTACTGTATATGTATATATAATATATATACACACATTAAAATATAAAAAACACAGTCATGCTAAGCAAAAATAAAACATCACAAATCCCCCAGAAAAGCAGTCCAAAAATAAATCTCCAATCAGTACTTTAAATATCCCAAACGACACCAAAATATCAAGATGAAATGTATTTTGAATTTTGTTCCAGCAATACGGTGCATTAAAACAGATTTCATTGGCTCAGAGGAGACCCTAGGAACCTCAAGAGTTCCTGAGTTCCATCAATCCTGTGAACGTGTTAGGCAACTCAGGCGCATGTGGCAAATACAATTTGATTTGATTTGATTTGACCAGGGATGGAATGTTCACAGTAGTCTCTGAAGGTGGTAGCCGCCAATCAGTTTCCCCGCATATCGGAAATTGATAGACACCATTCTTGCCAGCATAACAACAGCAAGGAGAGAATGGTGACTTATTCAATGTGATTAAATGCTGGGGCCCAATTTTCCCTCAAATAACTGTTCTACTGTATTTAGATCTACAATCCATGAGACTTATGAAAAAAACATGCAGGGCTTGACCTGTTTATCCACTTGTGCTTCAGACAAGGAGGTGACTGAATATGTTGTTGTCTTGTTTGATCCATGAAACAAATAAATAAAATACATTATTATTCCCATACCATTATTACAGAGAATAAGACAAATTATGCTACCCTCTGCCTATTGACTACTTAGCTTTTTCAAGCCTGCCTCAAAATACAACACTGCCCCTTTAAGATTAAAAAAAAGCTCTTTACCTGACTCACTTTTCGAAGATGTCTAGAAATGTACACAGTTTGTGCTCTTGTAGGAAGAAATCCCTTGCCTATTGCTGACTACAAAATTATCTATAACTGGGCTAATAACTCACTAACTAGCAAAGGATATGAACAAAATGTACACATGAGGCTACATCCAGCTCTTGCTTTGATCCCTAAACAAGCGCATCTACTCACGACCGCTCATGCTGTAAACACAGTTCAGTTCAAAGTAAATGGCACAGATCCATATATGGCAATGGTCTATTGGCATAAACAGTGCATTTGGGAAGTATTCAGACCCTTCATTTTTTCCACATTTGTTTTACGTTACAGCCTTATTCGAAAATTGTTTTAAAAATGTTTTTCCATCAATCTACACACAGTAGACAATAATAACAAAGTGAAAACAGGCTTAAAAAACTAAAAAACAACAGAAATACATTATTTACATAAGTATTCAGACCACAGGAGGTTGGTGGCACCTTAATTGGGGAGGACGGGCTTGTGGTAATGGCTGGAGTGAAATATGTGGAGATGGGAGAACCTTCCAGAAGGATAACCATCTCTGCAGCACTCCACCAATCAGGCCTTTATGGTGAAGTGGCCAGATGGAAGGCACATTACAGCCTGCTTGGAGTTTGCCAAAAGGCACCTAAAGGACTCTCAGACCATGAGAAACAAGATTATCTGGTCTGATGAAACCAAGATTAAACTCTATGGTCTGAATGCCAGGCGTCACATATGGAGGATACCTAGGAAAGATGAACTGAGAAAAGTACAGAGAGATCCTTAATGAAAACCTGCTCCAGAGCACACAGGACCTCAGGCTGGGGTAAAGGTTCACGTTCCAACAGGACAACAACCCTAAGCACACAGCCAAGACAACGCAGGAGTGGCTTTGGGACAAGTCTCTGAATGTCCTTGAGTTGCCCAGCCTGAGCCCGGACTTGAACCCGATCAAACATCTCTAGAGAAACCTGAAAATAGCTGTACAGCGATGCTCCCCAACCAACCTGACAGAGCTTAAGAGGATCTGCAGAGAAGAATGGGAGAAACTCCCCAAATACAGGTGTGCCAAGCTTGTAGCGTCATACCCAAGAAAATTCGAGGCTGTAATCGCTGACAAAGGTGCTTCAACAAAGTACTGAGTAAAGGGTCTAAATACTTATATAAATGTGATATTTCTTATTTTTTATATATAAATTTGCCAAAAAATCAACAGAAAAATAATATTTGTAATTATGGGGTATTGCGTGTAGATTGATGAGGGGGTGGGAAACGATTTAATCAATGTTATAATAAGGCTGTAACGTAACAAAATGTTGAAAAAGTCAAGGGGTCTGAATACTTTCGGAATGCACTGTAGGCCTACTGCAGCTCTGATTGGTTATGAGGCACCAGTACAGTCTGTGTAGAGCACAGGTGTCAAACTCATTCCACGGGGGGCCGAGTGTCTGCGGGTTTTCGCTCCTCCCTTGTACTTGATTGATGAATTAACATCACTAATTAGTTAGGAACTCCCCACACCTGGTTGTCTAGGGCTTTATTGAAAGGAAAAACCAAAAACCTGCAGACACTAGGCCCTCCGTGGAATGAGTTTGACACCCCTGGTGTAGAGTATGGGTGCTGAGTAGTGCTTGTCAATGCAATAGATGTCACGACTCCCACCGAAGGTGGCTCCCCTGCATGTTCGGGCGGCGCTCGGTGGTCATCGTCGCCGGTCTACTAGCCGCCACCGATCCCTTTTTCCTTTTCTGTTTGTTTGGTCTTATTGGTTGCACCTGTCTCTTATTTTGTTTCGTGATTCATGTCTATTTAAGCCTGTTTGGCCCGCCTATTTCGTGCGGGATTGTTTTTCTGTTCGTCAGGTTGTTCGTGGTCCTGTCCATTTGCGCCGTGTGTTGGGTTGTACTATTTTCTGTCGATTTTCGCCCGTTGTTTTGGGATTCCTAATAAAGTCGGTTTCCCCAGTATCCTATGCTCTCTGCATCTGACTGCACTCACCACTCCTGGCGTTTGTGACAATAGAATCATACTCTGATGCGTTCTGCCTACATCTAAATCTCTTGCATAGTTCGGTTTGTTTCGGTATGTTGCATTAAAAGTGGCTAATATTGCATTGATTCAATAACAATTGCCACAGTAAAGGGAAACGTTGATAGTGTTAACTAACAGGGACATCTCTAGAAAGTTGAGTGAAGTTCAATCTCCTGCTTCACTCCTGGGCTGATATTTCTTCTGTGCGGCAGTCCTGGGAGCTGCGCAACAGTCTTGGGCTACTGCGTGTATGCGCATGCAAGCAGCTTAGAGGGAACATTGCTGGGGCCCATCAAAACAGCGTGTTACCAGTACGATAGCCAGGAGAGAAGCACATTGGAGGGGATGTAGTTTCCAGTACAGACAGGTGGAAGCTGGGAGGGTGGCAAGCGCTACACCGGGCGCGGGAGAGTCCAAAAGAGTACATCCAAGTGGAGTTCAAGTTTGGCAGTAGTCCAAAAGCATCCAAGGCATAATGTCAAGTGGAAGGATGAAAGCAGCAGTAGGCAGCTGTCTGCTCACATAATGCCCCAGTGCAAGTAGGCGTCAAGAGTTTCAGCAAACCTGTTTTGTATGTCTCCTTGCAATATTTCAATATTGTCTGTGTTCACAGCCAGATGAAACAAAGGTAAATGGAGACTAAAATCCACGAAAAGCTTTTCAGCTACAAACACTGATCAGACAAAAAAAAGACATGCTTGCTGCCATTTACTGACCCCTCAAACACACACATACTCACACACACACGCCTGTACGCACTGTTAAACTTAATTTTTAAACACTTTGTAAGAAGAGTTGTATTGTACAGATATCATTTATTTGTACTGTAATACTTAAATGAAGGATGGACTCCTACTGCTCCCCAATTATAGAAGACTTAACATATCATCAATATTTAACTGACCTCTCTTTTAACCAAAAAGGAGAATGAATAGCCTGATGATAGAGTATAATGATCTAGAGAGAGCACTCTTAGCCCTGTTCTCTCTGAGGCAGCAAGGAGGGAGCTAAACTTTCCAGAGCGACAGCGCTCCCCAATACCAGGAGGGCACAAATCCCCACCGGCACCTCACCCACGGGGGACTCAGGGGCAAGGCGGGGGAGTTAGGAGTTGTGAAAGACAATTGACAAACCTGTGAAAATTTAATCAGGCCCATGAATTAATCAATAAGAGGAGAAGTGTAAATGAAGCTCCTAAACGCAGACCGGAGGGAGGCCCAATCAGCCCAATGCCCCCGTGCCGCAACACACCTTGACGCTTCTATACGGCACTTCCTGAATTAATCATTTCTTGAAGGTCCAGGGCCGATGATCTCAAGGCCGAGCTGGAGAACACGTGAGAAGCTCAGCTGACGGTCTGAATATTTACAATGTGAAAACAGATCACTTAGCATATTCACCTGGCCAGCCACGCATCAGTGCCCATCATTCCTGTGCTGCCTGATGCATTTCTTATGGCAGCCAATTTAGGGGAGAGAGCCTGTATGTCAATATCATGTAATGAAGCGTCATAAACAGCTATTTTGATTGCTCTGTACAGGAGGGTGCTGAGGCTTCATTGTTAGGTTCCTGGCTCCCTGGAAGAGGAGGAGGAGAAGGAGAAGGAGAAGGGTGTGTATATCTCTCTTTCCTACCATATGATTTCCTATACATTAGATGAGTTCCTTAACATTAGAGCGTTAGTTTGTAATTACAGTCTACATTACAATGGTTCATTCATAGACATGGAGCCATGGGAGGCTGTTAGCTTCTGTCAGTACCTCGTCAGTGGAGTGAGATTGTCTGGTTGAATAGGCTTCATTATTATGTTGCACTGTACTGTGCTATACTGTACAGTACTATACTGTACTATACTGTGCAATGTTGTACAGTACTATACTGTCCCTTAGTTTTCTGTATTTTCTCATGCTTTGTGTTTTGTTTGGACCCCAGGAAGAGTAGCTGCTGCTTCTTCAGCAGCTAATGGGGATCCAAATAAAAAATCATAAAATCACACTGTACTATACTGTACTGTACTATACTGTACTATAATGTACTGTACTATACTGTGGGGGGTATCCAAATGTTGAATTAATTCACCTGGAAAAATGGACTACAAGTCTGAATATAGCAATACAATCCCACAATGAACTTAAAATGTGTCTTGGAGGAAGAAGGTTAACTTGATTTCGGGTTCCACTCCGACACTTAGAGGGAGCGAGATTTCGTCAACTCTGTGTAATCTACATCCACACATATTTGGGTTTACTTTTCTAGGTGTAAACATGTGAAATTGAAAATGCGAAGGCAACGTGGCGTGGTAATTGGCGATGCCAGGTTCGGCTAAAGCTGCTGGAACTATGCCCACATCAAATTGAAAAGCATGGTGGTGGAGAGCGAGAGAGAGCGAGAGAGAGAGAGCAAGACAAAGAGGAGAGGGAGATCCTGTATCTGGCAAAGCACAACTTTGCTTATCATTGGAGTGTTTGAAAGAGAGACAGAGAAGGAAAGAAATTAAAGGCGAGAGAGAGAATGTGAGAGACACACACACACAGAAGAAATGGAGTCTTATAGCTGGCAGACCATTCACATTTTAGTCATTTAGCAGACACTCTTATCCAGAGCGACTTCCAATTTGTGCCAGACCAGTCCTTAGCTTGCCATTAGAGAGAGAGCATGGTTATGTGCAGGCAACAGCATCCTGCAGCAGCAGAAGCAGCAGTTGCATCCTGCAGCAGCAGTAGGACTAGCAGTAGCATCCTGTAGCAGTAGAATTAGCAGTAGGACTAGCAGTAGCATCCTGCAGCAGATGTAGCAGAAGCATCCTGGAGCAGCATCATCAGTAGCATCAGTAGCAATAGCAGCAGTAGCATCCTGAAGCAGCAGTGGAGTAGCAGCAGCAGTAGTAGTTGCAGTAGTAGAAGTAGCAGAAGCAGTAGTAGTAGTAGTAGTAGCAGTAGTAGCAGTAGCAGCAGTAGCAGCAGTAGAAGTAGCAGTAGTAAAAGAAGCAGCAGCAGCAGAAGTAGCAGCAGCAATAGAAGTAGCTTTATCAACAGTAGCAGTAGCATAAGCAGCATCAGTAGCAATAGTAGTCATAGCAACAGCAATAGCAACAGCAGCAGTAGAAGCAGTAGCAGTTGCAGGAGCAGCAGTAGTAGAAGCATTAGCAGAAGCAGAAGTAGCAGTAGTAGTATCAGCAGTAGCAGTACTAGTAGCAGCAGTAGTAAAAGAAGTAGAGATAGCAGTAGTTGTAGCAGCAGTAATAGCAGTAGCAACAGCAACAGCAGCAGCAGCAGTAGCGGAGATAGTAGTAGCAGCAGTAGTAGCAGTATAAGCAGTAGCAGAAGAGTAGCAGCAGCAGTAGTGGTAGCAGCAGTATCAGGGGCCGCAGTAGCAGTAGCAGCAGCAGTAGTATCAGTAGCAGCAACAGTAGAAGTAGCAGCAGTAGTAGCAGCAGCAGCCACAGCAGTAGTAGCATCCTGCAACAGCAGTAGAGTAGCAGCAGCGGTAGTAGTAGCAGTAGCAGTAGAAGTAGCAGTAGCAGTATCAGCAGTAGGAGTAGAAGTAGCAGCAGATGCAGTAGTAGAGCAGCAGCAGCAGAAGAAGTAGAAATAGTAGCAGTAGCAGCAGTAGTAGTAGCAGTAGCAGTAGCAGCAGTAGCAACAGCAGTAGAGTGGCAGCAGCAGTAGTAGTAGTAGCAGTAGCAGTAGAAGTCGGAGTAGCAGTAGCAGCAGTAGTAGTAGCAGCAGAAGCAGTAGTAGCAGTAGTAACAGCAGCAGGGGTAGCAGCAGCAGCAATAACAGCAGTATAGTAAAATAATCAGCAGTAGCAGAAGTAGTACTGGCTGTAGCAGCAGCAGTAGAAGTAGCAATAGTAGCAGTAGTAGTAGCAGTAGCAGCAGTAGTAGAGGTAGTAGCAGTAGCAGAGGTAGCAACAGCAGTAGAGTAGCAGCAGAAGTAGTAGAAGTAGCAGTAGAAGTAGCAGTAGCAGCAGTAGTAGTAGCAGCAGTAGTAGTAGCAGCAGTAGCAGTAGTAACAGCAGCAGCAGCAGGAGTAATAGTAGCAGCAGTAGCAATAGCAGCAGCAGTAGTAGCAGCAGTAGTAGTAACAGTAGAAGCAGCAATAGCAGCAGTAGCAAAAGCAGCAGAAGTAGCAGCAGTAGTAGCAGTAGCAGCAGTAGCAAAAGCAGCAGTAGCAATAGCAGAAGCAGCAGTAGTAGCAGCAGCAATAGTAGAAGTAGCAATAACAGCAGTAGCAGCAGCAGTAGCCTAAGCAGTAGCAGTAGCAGCAGTAGTAGTAGCAGCAGTAGCAGAAGCAGCAGTAGCAGAAGCAGCAGTAGCAGAAGCAGCACTGACAGCATTAGCAGAATTAGCAGCAGTAGCAGTGGCAGTAGCAGCAGTAGCAGAAGCAGCAGTAGCAGAAGCAGTAGCAGTAGTAGCAGCAGTAGTAGTAACAGTAGAAGCAGCAATAGCAGCAGTAGCAAAAGCAGCAGAAGTAGCAGCAGTAGTAGCAGTAACAGCAGTAGCAAAAGCAGCAGTAGCAATAGCAGAAGCAGCAGTAGTAGCAGCAGCAATAGTAGAAGTAGCAATAACAACAGTAGCAGCAGCAGTAGCATAAGCAGCAGCAGTAGCAGTAGCAGCAGTAGTAGTAGCAGCAGTAGCAGAAGCAGCAGTAGCAGTAGCAGAATTAGCAGCAGTAGCAGTGGCAGTAGCAGCAGTAGCAGAAGCAGCAGTAGTAGTAACAGAAGCAGCAGTAGCAGAAGCAGCAGCAGCAGTAGCAGCAGCAGCAGTAGAAGTAGCAATAGCAGCAGTAGCAGTAGCAGTGGTAGGAGTAGCAGTAATAGCAGCAGTAGCAGTAGCTGTAGCAGCAGTAGTAGAAGCAGCAGCAGATACAGTAGCAGCAGCAGTAGTAGAAGTAGCAGTAGTAATAGCAGCAGTAGCAACAGCAGCAGTAGTAGCATCAGTAGCAGCAGTAGTAACAGGAGTAGCAGCAGCAGTAGTAGAGAGGCAGCAGCAGTAGCAGCAGCAGCAGTAGTAGCAGAAATAGTAGTTGCAGCAGTAGCAGTAGCTGCAGAAATAGTAGTTGCAGTAGCAGCAGAAATAGTAGTAGCAGCAGTAGCAGCAGAAATAGTAGTTGTAGCAGTAGCAGCAGAAATAGTAGTAGCAGCAGTAGTAGCAGTAGCAACAGTAGAATCAGTAGTAGTAGTAGCAGTAGTAGCAGCAGCAGCAGTAGCAGCAGAAGTAGTATTAGCAGCAGTAGTAGCATTATAAGCAGTAGCAGAAGTAGCAGCAGCAGCAGTAGAACCAGTAGCATCAGCAGTAGAAGTAGAAGCAGTAGCAGCAGTAGTAGTTGCAGTAGAAGTAGCAGTAGAGGTGGCAGCAGCCCCAGCATCAATAGCAGTAGCAGCAGTAGCAATAGCAGAAGCAGCAGTAGCAGCAGTAGTAGAAGTAGCAATAGCAGCAGTAGCATAAGCAGCAACAGTAGCAGCAGTAGCAGCAGTAGTAGCAGTAGTAACAGCAGCAGGAGCATGAGAAGCAGTAGCAGCAGTAGTATTAACAGCAGTAGCAGCAGTAGCAGCAGCCGTAGCAGCAGTAGTAGCAGCAGGGTTGTAGTAGCAGCAGCAGGAGCAGGAGTAGCAGCAGCAGGAGCAGGAGTAGCAGCAGCAGGAGCAGGAGTAGCAGCAGCAGTAGCAGTAGCAGTAGCAGTAGCAGCAGCAGCATTAGTAGCAGTAGCAGAGGTAGTAGTAGCAGTAGCAGCGGTAGTAGTAGCAGCAGTAGCAGCAGTAGCAGCAGCCGTAGAAGCAGTAGTAGCAGCAGCAACAGCAGTAGCAGCAGCAGCAGTAGCAGTAGTAGCAGCAGAAATGGTAGTAGCAGCAGTAGCAGAAGAGTAGTAGCATGAGTAGTAGTAGCTATAGCCGTAGCAACAGTAGAATCAGTAGCAGTAGTAGCACTAGCAGTAGCATTAGTAGCAGTAGCAGAAGCAGAAGTAGCAGTTGTAGCAGTAGCAGCAGCAGTAGAACCAGTAGCATCAGCAGTAGAAGTAGTAGCAGCAGCAGCAGCAGTAGCAGCAGTATCAGCAGAAATAGTAGTGGCAACTGTAGTAGCAGTAGCAACAGTAGAATCAGTAGTAGCAGTAGCAGTAGCATTAGTAACAGTAGCAGAGGCAGAAGTAGCAGTAGCAGCAGTAGCAGAAGCAGCAGAACCAGTAGCATCAGCAGAAGAATTAGAGGCAGTAGCAGCAGTAATAGCAGCAGTAGAAGTAGCACTAGAAGTTGCAGCAGCCCCAGCATCAGTAGCAGTAGCAGTAGTTGTAGCAGCAGCAGTATCAGTAGTAGAAGTAGAAGTAGCAGTAGCAGCAGTAGCAGACGCAGCAGTAGCAGTAGCAGCAGTGTAGTAGCAGAATCAGCAGTAGCAGAAGTAGTACTGGCAGTAGCAGTAGCAATAGCAGAAGCAGCAACAGCAGTAGCAGCAGCAATAGTAGAAGTAGCACTAGAAGTGGCAGCAGCCTCAGTAGCAGTAGCAGTAGTTGTAGCAGCAGCAGTATCAGTAGTAGAAGTAGAAGTAGCAGTAGCAGCAGTAGCAGACGCAGCAGTAGCAGTAGCAGCAGTGTAGTAGCAGAATCAGCAGTAGCAGAAGTAGTACTGGCAGTAGCAGCAGCAGTAGCAATAGCAGAAGCAGCAACAGCAGTAGCAGCAGCAATAGTAGAAGTAGCACTAGAAGTGGCAGCAGCCCCAGCGTCAGTAGCAGTAGCAGTAGTTGTAGCAGCAGCAGTAGCAGTAGTAGAAGTAGAAGTAGCAGTAGCAGCAGTAGCAGACGCAGCAGTAGCAGTAGCAGCAGCAGTGTAGTAGCAGAATCAGCAGTAGCAGAAGTAGTACTGGCAGTAGCAGTAGCAATAGCAGAAGCAGCAACAGCAGTAGCAGCAGCAATAGTAGATGTAGCAGCAGTAGCAGCAGCAGCAGTAGAAGTAGCAATAGCAGCAGTAGCATAAGCAGCAGTAGTAGTAGCACCAGTATTAGTGGCAGCAGTAGTAGCAGTAGTAACAGCAGCAGCAGCAGTAGTAGTAGCAGCAGCAGAGGTAGTAGTAGCAGGACTAGCAGAAGCAGTAGCAGCGGTAGCAGCAGCAGTAACAGCAATGGTAGCAACAGCAATAGTAGCAGAAGTAGTAGCATCAGCAGCAGCAGCAGTAGCAGTACTAGCAGCAGTAGCAGCAGCAGAAGTAGCAGTAGCATCCTGTAGCAACGTGGTCTCCTGGGTGTCTTTCCCATTATCTCATAGCCTGCACTCAGCAGAGCACAGTTATCGCTTCTCTCCACACCAGCAGCACAACCCAACGCCGATCCCAGACCCAGATTAGACAGGAAATCAAATGAGTCTGGGACTGTAGAGATGGATGGATGGGATGGGAGGGAGAGGGAGGGAGGGTAGAAGAGGAAGGGTTGGTTTGGGTTTTGCCTACAGTGACACAGATTTATCATGGTGGCTGGTACTGGAGAGATGGGTGGATGAGGGAGGAAGGAGGGGAAGATAGGTGTGGTTTTGGGTTTGTGCTGTGATACAGATTCATCATGGTAGCTGGGGCAGGAGAGATGGAGGGATGAGGAAGATAGAAAGGGAAGAGAGGGAGAGTGTAGATAAAGGGGTAGAGAGAGGAAATGGATTGTGTACTATGACACATTCATCATGGTAGCTGGGGCAGGAGAGGTGAAGGAAAGGGAGGAGAGGAGGGGTGTGGGAAGGTAATCTGTGATACAGATTTATAATGGTGGTTTTGGATCTATGCTGGAGAGAGAGAGAAGCACTGAGAGATAGCATGGCACTACTTGATAGATCGGATCTGCTGGAGCCTGGTGATGTGGAATAGGCCTGGGGTGTACAGAAAATTACAATGGGGTATTTTGTATAATGTATTATGTATGAAAAGGTGGAGAACCTACCTGATATGACTATCAAAGATGCATCACTAAATAAAATATGTGCTCGTCAGTGCATAATGTGTAATATTTACAGCTTAAATATATGTGCAATGGTGTCTCTTAAAGTTGGTTGCCAACCACCATATAAAGACCAAAGAAGACCTGTCTGGCTCTGGCATTCCGCCAGCGGAACTCCTCCCACATTCCACTGAAAAGGCAGAGCGCGAAATTCAAAAGAAATTTTTTTGAAATATTTAACTTTCACACATTAACAAGTCCAATACAGCAAATGAAAGATACACATCTTGTGAATCCAGTCAACATGTCCGGTTTTTAAAATGTTTTACAGCGAAAACACCACATATATTTATGTTAGCTCACCACCAAATACGAAAAAGGACAGACATTTTTCACAGCACAGGTAGCATGCACAAAGCCAACCTAACTAACCAAGAACCAACCAAACTAACCAACAAACAACTTCATCAGATGACAGTCTTATAACATGTTATTCAATAAATCTATGTTTTGTTCGAAAAATGTGCATATTTCAGGTATAAATCATTGTTTACATTGCAGCTACAATCAGAAATTGCACCGAAGCAGACAGAATAATTACAGACACTAACGTCAAATACCTAAATACTCATCATAAAACATTTCTGAAAAATCGATGGTGTACACCAAATTAAAGACAAACTTCTTGTGAATCCAGCCAATATTTCCGATGTTTTAAGTGTTTTACAGCGAAAACACAATATAGCATTATATTAGCTTACTATATTAGCCTACCACACTACCGCATTCATTCATCAAGGCACGTTAGCGATAGCAATAGGCACGATAGCGAATAAACCAGCAAAATATATATCATTTTTGACTAACCTTGATAAACTTAATCAGATGACAGTCCTATAACATCAGGTTATACATACACTTATGTTTTGTTCGAAAATGTGCATATTTAGAGCTGAAATCAGTAGTTATACATTGTGCTAACGTTGTGCTAACGTAGCATCTTTTTCCCACAACGTCCGGATATTTTTCGGACACTTTTTCTGACACACATATTCTGACCAAATAACTATTCATAAACATAACTAAAAAATACTGGTTGTATAGGAAATGATAGATACACTAGTTCTTAAAGCAATCGCCGTGTTAGAATTCTAAAAATAACTTCCTTACGACATCCAGATTAGGTATAGCGAGAGAGTACCCAATAGCTGGGCGCAAACGACTAGTTCACATGTACAACAGATATATGAAATAACATCATAGAATGGGTCCTACTTTTGCTGATCTTCCATCAGAATGTTGTACAAGGGGTCCTTTGTCGGGAACAATCGTTGTTTGGTTTTAGAACGGCCTTTTTCCCTCTCGATTTAGCAAGCACACTTGCCAAGTGGCACGAATCTCTCCATCATCAACAAACGGAAGAGAACGGAACACGGCAAAACTCCCGAAGAAATTTCAATAATCTGATTAAACTATATTGAAAAAACATACTTTACGATGATATTGTCACATGTATCAAATAAAATCAAAGCCGGAGATATTAGTCGTCCATAACGTCAGCTTATCAGAAGGCAAATCCAGGTCCCTCCTCGCGCTCTACAGAAAACAGGAAACTGGTGACACGTCATGCCAAGAGCTATAATTCGAGCCCAGATCAAGTTACACACTCAATTTCTTCTTTCACTGCTTGTCGACATCTAGTGGAAGACGTATGAAGTAGGCAGCCCCTAGAACAGTGCATCAATTTCAGATTTTCCACTTCCTGTTAGGAAGTTTGCTGCAAAAGGAGTTCTGTTTTACTCACAGATATAATTCAAACGGTTTTAGAAACTAGAGAGTGTTTTCTATCCAATAGTAATAATAATATGCATATTGTATGAGCAAGAATTGAGTACGAGACCGTTTCAATTGGGCACGATTTTCCCCCAAAGGGAAAACAGCGCCCTCTGTCCTCAACAGGATAAGAAGCCTGACGGAGAAGAGATTACTAGAAACGAAATCCGTTTACCCATAATTTACCCTTTTATCTGTGGATTAATTGTCGGAGTATTTGTGCATTTCAGGTAAAACAACCCAATGTTTATATCCCAGGACAAATTAGCTAGCAACAGCAACCTAGCTAGCTAAATTGCCATAAATGTTTAATGTTTTCGATCTGTCCCCAAGTTAATATAGTTGGTTCAGAGTTAGTTTTGATATTTCAACCTGCGTGTCCTGATCGTGTCTGGTGTGGGTAGACAAAATCAACATGCGCGTGATCGATC
This sequence comes from Salvelinus fontinalis, assembly GCF_029448725.1. Classification (NCBI taxonomy): domain Eukaryota; kingdom Metazoa; phylum Chordata; class Actinopteri; order Salmoniformes; family Salmonidae; genus Salvelinus; species Salvelinus fontinalis. The sequence goes on along the minus strand of NC_074691.1, from coordinate 26,839,523 downwards.
ATGCGTGCTGCCTGGTCAGCATGTTATGGGGAGACAAAGAAGGAGGGGGATCGGGAGTAGGGTTTAATAGGGGGAACCTGGTTACCGAAATTAGAAATACATTATTTATATGAACAGCATGGCGTGAAATAGAACTGTTCAATTAAATGCAATGTCTAAATCTGGCTTCTTTACGGCATCTGCATGATTAATTAACACTCAGGGTGGGGAGAGACAGCCCATCTTGGTATGGAGCGCAGTTCACCATTCATGTGTAGTTTCACGTCTACTCCTGCTCCCCCGCTCCTGTGACCACCGGTCCTGGAGACCCACATTGCGCACAGCTGGCAACCATCATTGCGCACACCTGCCCCCCATCATTGAGCACACCTGGACTTCATCACCACCCTGATTACTCTCCCTTCATTTAGCCTTCAGTGAGTCTCAGTCATCAGGCAGTATTGGTTTTGGTTACGTTCAGTACGCTTCTCTTGTTTTGTATTAGCTTCATGATGATGATGATGATGATGGATGATTAAACTCACCTGTTGCCTGACTCCCTGCGTATACGTTGCAGAATACTGCCTCTTCAAAAATGGTTGGTTCCGTTCTCAGGACGGTGGTTCCTAGTCCCCTGGCTGATGTCGTCTCCCACAACACCCCTCTGCCTCCCTTTGGACATCGCGCGAAGCCCTGCCTTTGCCATCAGATGGACTCCTGGACTTCTGACGTCGTGGGGGTTGGCTCCAGTACCTTGTGGACTGGGAGGGGTACGGTCTAGGAGTGGTGTTGGGTTCCAGTAGACAACATTTTGGTTCCACATTATCTGAGAATTCCACCTTCGCCACCCGGATCAACCCGCTCCTCACCCTCAGGGCTGTCCCCCTGGCTGGTGTCATCCTGCGATTAGAGGGGAGGGGTGTACTGTCACTGATTACTCTCCCTTCATTTAGCCCTCAGTAAGCCTTAGTCATCAGCCAGTATTGGTTTTGGTTAAGTTCAATACACTTCTCCTGTTTTGTTTTAGCTTCATGATTATTATTAAACTCACCTGCTGCAACTGATTCCTGACTCAAATCAAATCAAATTTGATTTGTGACATGCGCCGAATACAACAGGTGTAGACATTACAGTGAAATGCTTACTTACAAGCCCTTAACCAACAATGCAGTTTTAAGAAAATTCAACCAAAAAAGTATGAGATAAGAATAACAAATAATGAAAGAACAGCAGTAAATAACAATAGCGGGGCTAAATACAGGGGTACCGGTACAGAATCAATGTGCGGGGGCACCGGTGCCGCGTTAATTGAAGTAATATGTACATGTAGGTAAAGTGACAATGCATAGATAATAACAGAGTAGCAGTGTAGAAGAGGTAGCCATTTGAATAGTTTTTCAGGAGTCTTATGTCTAGGGGGTAGAAGCTGTTTAGAGGCCTCTTGGAACTAGACTTGGCGCTCCGGTACCGCTTTGACAATTTTTAGGGCCTTCCTCTGAAACCGCCTGGTCCAGGTCCTGGATGGCAGGACGCTTGGCCCCAGTGTCTACTGGGCTGTACGCACTACCCTCTTTACTGCCTTGCGGTCGGAAGCAGAACAGTTGCCATAACAGGCAGTGATGCAACCCGTCAGGATGCACTTGATGGTGCAGCTGTAAAACCTTTTGAGGATCTGAGGACCCATGCCAAATCTTTTTAGTCTCCTGAGGGGGAATAGGTTTTGTTGTGCCCTCTTCACGACTGTCTTGGTGTGCTTGGACCATATTAGTTTGTTGGTGATGTGGACGCCAAGGAGCTTGAAGCTCTCAACATGCTCCACTGCAGCCCCGTCGATGAGAATGTGGGCGTGCTCGGTCCTCTTTTTACTGTAGTCCACAATCATCTCTTTTTTCTTTATCACATTGAGGGAGAGGTTTCTGTCCTTGCACCACATGGTCAGGTCTCTGACCTCCTCCCTATAGGCTGTCTCATTGTTTTCGGTGATCAGGCCTACCACTGTTGTGTTATCAGCAAACTTAATGATGGTGTTGGAGTCATGCCTGGCCGTGCAGTCATGAGTGAACATGGAGTTAACCTCTCTAGGGTATGTGGGACGGTAGCGTCTCACCTCGTCAACAGCCAGTGAAACTGCAGGGCGCCAAATTCAAAACAACAGAAATCCCATAATTAAAATTCCTCAAACATACATGTATTTTACACCATTTTAAATATACACTTGTTGTAAATCCAGCCACAGTGTCCGATTTCAAAAAGGCTTTACAACGAAAGCAAACCAAACGATTATGTTAGGTCAGAGCCAAGTCACAGAAAAACACAGCCATTTTTCCAGCCAAAGAGAGGAGTCACAAAAGCAGAAATATAGATAAAATTAATCACTAACCTTTGATGATCTTCGTCAGATGACACTCATAGGACTTCATGTTACACAATACATGTATGTTTTGTTCGGTAAAGTTCATATTTATATCCAAAAATCTGAGTTTACATTGGCGCATTATGTTCAGTAGTTCCAAAACATCTGGTGATTTTGCAGAGAGCCACATCAATTTACAGAAATACTCATCATAAATGTTGATGAAAATACAAGTGTTATACATGGAATTTTAGATCCACTTCTCCTTAATGCAACCACTGTGTCAGATTTCAAAAAAACTTTATGGAAAAGGAAATAATCTGAGTACGGCGCTCAGACGACAAATCAACCCAAAGACATATCCGCCATGTTGGAGTAAACAGAAGTCAGAAATAGCATTATAAATATTCACTTACCTTTGATGATCTTCATCAGAATGCACTCCCAGAAATCCCAGTTCCACAATAAATGTTTGTTTTGTTCGATAATGTCCATCATTTATGTCCAAAATCCTCCTTGTTGTTCGCGAGTTCAGTACACAATCTAAACTCACGACGCGCGGGCCGGTTCAGACGAAAAGTCATATTACAGTCCGTAGAAACATGTCAAACTAAGTATAGAATCAATCTTTAGGGTGTTTTTAACATAAATCTTCAATAATGTTCCAACCGGAGAATTCCTTTGTCTTCAGAAATGCGTTGGAACAGAGCTCGCTCTCACGTGAACGTGCATGGTCAGCGCATGTTCAGCTCATGGCAGACCTTACTCAATCCCCTCTCATTCGGCCCCACTTCACAGTAGAAGCATCAAACAAGGTTCCAAAGACTGTTGACATCTAGTGGAAGCCTTAGGAAGTGCAACATTACCCCTTTCCACTGTATCTTGGATAAGCAAAGAGTTGAAAAACTAAAAACCTCAGATTTCCCACTTCCTGGTTGGATTTTTTAATCAGGATTTCGCCTGCCATATGAGTTCTGTTATACTCACAGACATCATTCAAACAGTTTTAGAAACTTCAGAGTGTTTTCTATCCAAATCTACCAATAATATGCATATCTTAGCATCTGGGCCTGAGTAGCAGGCAGTTTACTCTGGGCACGCTTTTCATCCAGACGTGAAAATACTGCCCCCTACCCCAAAGAAGTTAAGGAGGTGACTGAGAACGCACCCCTGAGGGGCCCCTGTGTTAAGGATCAGCGTGGCGGATGTGTTGTTACCTACCCTTACCACCTGGGGGCAGCCCATCAGGAAGTCCAGGGTCCAATTGCAGAGGGAGGTGTTTAGTCCCAGGGTCCTTAGCTTAGTGATGAGCTTTGGGGGTACAATGGTTTTGAACGCTGAGCTGTAGTCAATGAATAGCATTCTCACATAGGTGTTATTTTGTCCAGGTGTGAAAGGGCAGTGTGGAGTGAAATACAGATTGCATCATCTGTGGATCGGTTAGTGCGGTATGCAAATTGGAGTGGGTCTAGGGTTTCTGGGATAATGGTGTTGATGTGCGCATTGACCAGTCTTTCAAAACATGTCATGGTTACAGATGAGTACTGCAGGTTGGTAGTCACTTGGGCAGGTTACCTTAGTGTTCTTGGGCACAGGGACTATGATGGTCTGCTTGAAACATGTTGGTATTACAGGTATTACAGAAAATGTCAGTGAAGACACTTGCCAGTTGGTCAGCGCATGCTCGCAGTACACATCCTGGTAATCCGTCTGGCCCTGCGGCCTTGTGAATGTTGACCTGTTTAAAGGTCTTACTCACATCGGCAGCGGAGAGCATGATCACACAGTCGTCCGGATAGAATTATGGTCAGATTTGACAAATGGAGGGCGAGGGAGAGCTTTGTACCCATCTCTGTGTGTGGACTAGAATTTTTTTAGGTTTAAACTGATTTAAGTTTCCCTGCATTAAAGTCCCTGTGTAAGCATTACATGTAGACCTATCATCTCATCATGATAACTTTTTTTTTCTTGTGACAGGTATGCCTACAATCGTTGCAGCATAGCCTATGCTAGATTAATATATATTTCTTTATTTATAAAGGCCAAATGATTATCTAATTTATCCATCTCCATCTGGCTTTCAGGGGTCACCTTGTTATTTAATTGCAAAGATATTTTTTTATTTTTTTGCAGATGCAGTGTTTTTTTTATTTTTTTTAGCATTTTCCAATTAACAACATTCAAGTCAAACGTGAAAAGATATTAGACAACAATAGGACATAGTGACAGTAAAAGATGAGCGTAACAAAGAAAGAAAAAATAAAACAAATTCTAATTATATATACAAACATACAATAAAAAAAATAAAATGAGACATTGGATCATATGGTCACCTGCCGTAGGCTACATATTATACATTACGTGTGAAACATTATATAAGGATAATTTAGAGATTCATTCAATGTGATGTGGGGGGAGATTCTCCATATAGTCAATAAAAGGTTGACAAATTCTGTAAAATGTATTTAACTTATTCCTCAAGCGGTAAGTAATTTTCTCCAGTGGGATACAACTATTAACTTCTGAAAGCCACATTGCAACTGGCAGGGGGGAGTCCAATTTCCATTTCAAGGCGATACATTTCTTGGCAATCGCTAGCAATATTTCTGTTAGCTTTAAAGTATGGCTTTGCCTAAGATTGGTGTTAGTAAAGTTGCCCAGTAGACAGACCTCCGGGTTTAAAGGGAATGCAACCCCATGAATTGAGGATATGGTATCGCATACCCCCTGCCAGAAACCGTGTAGTTTTGAACACTGCCAAGTGGAATGGAGGAATGTTCCTTCATCTGAGCCACATCTAAAACATAGGGAGGAGATATCAGGGTTGAACTTATGCAGTCTAGATGGGGTGATATAGAGCTGATGGAGGAAATTAAACTGGATCAGTCTGTATCTGGAGTTCAATGTGGATGTAACACCATCCCTGCATAGGTCACTCCATAGACCCTCATCAAGATCAATACCCAGATCTTTTTCCCATCTAAGTCGGGGTTTATCTAGCCCAGGCAGTGTTAGTCCTGACATAAGAGCATCGTAAACACGGGAAATGGTCTTGACCAGTGGTTGGTCTGCGTGGCAGAGTTGTTCAATAGGTGACATCTTAGGTAGGTTCCATTGTCCCTTGAGAGACACCCTAATAAAGTTTCGTAGTTGTAGGTAGCTAAAGAAGTCCCTGTTAGGCAAGTGGTATTTCTGTTTCAGCTGATCAAAAGACATAAGAACTCCCTCCTCGTAACAATGTTCCAGAAGAGTGATCCCCTTATCAGACCATGGTCTAAAGTTACTATTCTGGAAAAACATATGAATCAATCTATTGTTCCATAAAGGGGTTTTAGGGGAAAGGAATCCCTCGTCTGAACAGCTCATGCAGTTTGCACCATGCCAGGACAGAATGTATGATTAAAGGGTTGTCTGTGATGGTTTTTATAGATTTTCTGTCCCATTTGTAAAACAATTCTGCCCCAGTGTCATCATTCACCTCAAGCTTTCAATGTTCAACCATGAGGGAGAGGGACCCTTGTCAAACCTCTGAGCCAGAAACCTAGACTGTGCTGCCCAGTAGTACATTCTAAAATTGGGGAGGTTTAAGCCCCCTTGACTGTAATCCAGGGTCAGTTTATCCAGGCCAACCCTAGGGGTTTTGCCGTGCCAGATAAACCGTCTGGTCAGCTTGTCGAGAGAGGAAAAGAATGCTGCGGGAACAGGGATAGGGAGAGATTGAAACAGATATAAAAATCTGGGCAGAACATTAATTTTAATTACATTGATTCTACCCAGTAGAGTGAGAGGTAAGCCCATCCATTTACAAAGGTCACCCTCCACCTTTTGCAACAAACTGGCCAGATTGAGTTTATAGAGGTTGTTCAGGTTACCATCCACCATTATGCCCAAATATGTGAAGCCCATAGGCGACCATCTAAAAGGAAACTTGTGCTTGATGGTATGATGGTCAAAGACAGGCAACGGTAAGATTTCGCTTTTATCAAAATTGACCTTATATCCAGAGAAAGAACTATAACACTGTAGTAGGATCTGCAAGTGAGAGAGGGAGTGTTCTGGGTTTGTTAGAAATAAGATAAGGTCATCCGCAAAGAGTGATCATTTATGGGTATGAGGGCCCACCTCAAAGCCATGTATGTCAGGGCACGTTCTAATAGCCTCAGCCAACGGTTCGATGGCGAGGGCAAAGAGGTGGGGGCTAATTGGGCAGCCTTGTCTGTTCCCCCTATAGAGAGGGAAAGAGGAGGAAGTAATCCCATTGGTAGCAATCCTAGCTTTAGGAGATTTGTAGATTGATTTTATCAAATTTATAAACACGGTACCTAAACCAAACATTTCCAAGACGCGAAAGAGGTATGGCCATTCAACCCTATCAAAGGCCTTTTCAGCGTCGAGGGAGACTGCGACACTAGGTATTTTGTTTTTGTTAGCAAGATGAATTATATCAAAGAACCTTCTGAGATTATTGGAGGGGAATCTATTAATTATGAAGCTGATCTGGGTTGAACAGCAGTGGAAGACATGACTCCATCCTCTTAGATAGCATGTTGGTGACCAGTTTACAATCTGTGTTAAGGAGAGAGATTGGTCTATATGAGGCGCACTTTAGTGGATTTTTCCCTTTCTTGTGGATTAGAGTAATCACTGCTTGAGAGAAAGACTCTGGAAATCAGTTGTCTTCCCTGGCTTTTTTGAGTACCTCCATAAGGTAGGGGACCAACAGCTCCCTACATTCTTTATAGAACTCTGGAGGGAAGCCATCCTCCCCAGGAGATTTATTAGAAGGTAAGGATTTAATGGCCCCCAACAATTCAGGAACTGAGAAGTGTTCACTCAGGCGCTCGCTGTCTTCCCCTGACAGGCATGGGAGGTTGAGAGAGGAGAGAAAGGAGTCGATCTCTGATAGATCATCGCTTGATTGGGAAGTGTAGAGGTCTTCATAGTATTTCTTAAAACTATTATTAATTTCAGTAGGGTCGAAAGATATCTCATTAGTAAGAGTTTCTATAGCATTAATTGTCCTCTTACTTTCCTCTGCTTTCAGTTGCCATGCCAATACTTTGTGAGCTTTCTCTCCAAGCTTGTAATAACGCTGTTTTGATTTAGTGATGGCCCTCTCAGCTTGATATGTGTTCAGAATATTATATTTCAGTTTTGTATTTACCAAAAGCCTGTATAGATCTTTAGTCGGGCCTCTTTGGTAGGTTTTCTCTAGCTCTGAGATTTCAGATTCAAGGGCACTCAGTTCCGCACCGTGTTTTCTCTTCAGCCCTTTAGTATAGGAAATGATCTGTCCCCTCAGATAGGCCTTCAATATGTCCCAAAGAATGAAACTGTCAGGAGCAGAGGGTTTGTTTGTCAAAGTGAAAATATTGATCTGCTCTTTGATGAACGCACAGAATTCAGGTTTCTTTAGGAGTGTAGAATTTAGTCTCCATCTATATGCTCCATTTACCTTGGTAGGAATGGAGATTGATAATACCAGGGGAGAATGGTCACTAAGTAATCTGGGGAGATACTCGACATCTAACACTCTATGAAACAGTTGTGTCGACAGTAAAAAGTTATCTATGTGTGTGTGTGTCTTGTGTGGGTGTGAATAAAAAGAGTAGTCCCTATCCTGTGGGTGCAACTGTCTCCAGATGTCTAGTAAATTGAGATCTTTCATGAATGACATGGTGAGCTTGCTGGCTTTGATAAGAAGTGAGGGTTTATCAGAGGACCCATCAAGAACTGTATCTAAACAAAAATAAAAATCTCCTCCAACCAGTAACCATCCTGGTGGTGCTTGAGCAACCTGAAGGAAGACATTCTGAATAAACATATGGTCATCGAAGTTAGGAGCATAGATATTCAATAGGGTCCAAGACTCTGAAAGCATATGCCCCTGCACCAAAACAAACCTGCCAAAGGGATCAGAGATGGTGTTGTTGACGCAGAAGGGGATGTGTCTACTTATCAAAATTGCAGTTCCTCTTGCTTTGGAATTAAAAGAGGACACAAAAACTTGTCCTACCCATTCCCTCTTCAATGTCTTGTGTTCACTGTCTGTAAGATGTGTTTCTTGTAAAAACACAATGTCAGCCTTTAATTTCTTAAGGTATGTATAGACTCTCTTCCTTTTAATCGGGCTGTTAAGACCTTTTACGTTGAATGTGACATATTTTAGTGGATTAAGCATAGTTGGGTTTCAAATATGTAACTGAATGGAAATCTATCATATGTAGATAGTTAGGAAATGTTTCAACTTTGGTTTGAATACAGAAGTGACCTATGTGTCTCTTTAGGAAGGAAACAATAAACATAGAAAAAAGGGGGAAAAAATAAAGAATCCCACCCACCCCGAAATGTTAGACTAAAACCACAATCCCAACAATCAAACATGAATACACTTGTAGAGATACGTTGCTGCTCGCTTTCCATCTTGCTCTTACTAGCTAAACCTTGGCGTGAACTAAAACCTGCAAGCTCTCTAAATTGAAAACAAACGTTGTGAATAGACATTTATGGCTGAATATTTACTGCCCACAGTAAGGGTTGCTTGAGTCTCTTTTCGAAAGATTAACATAAATGAGGGGGAAAGCAGTGGGCCTAAACCCACTTATTTGCTTCGCCCAGTGATATGGACTAAACCAAAATATACTCTCCTGTAAATGTAATAGACTCACCCCAGAAAGATACGGTTAGTTGAAAATGTACAAATCAATTATAGCGACCGGAGGATATCAGCGGTTCAGTCCGGATAAGAGAAAACAAACAAACTGCATCTTATCCCCCAAAGAGACCGTCCTGGCTCAGACGTTGCTCGGTTCTTTGAGAAAAGTGTACACTTCTTCCGGTGTGTTGAAGAGATGGCTTCGGCCTTTGTACTGAACTTTCATCCGCGTAGGGTGGATGAGGTAGCCGGTGATGTTCTTCTCCTTCAGTGCTTTGGCGGCAGGTCTGAACTGCTTGCGACGTCTAGCGAGATCCGCGCTCATATCCGGGAAAAGGCTGACCCTCTTGCCATCAATGGTGATGTCCCCTTTGGCTCTTGCGAGTTGCAGTACCTTCTCTCTGTCTTGGAAACGGAGGAACCTGATCAGGACGGCCCGTGGGGGCTCATCTGGCCGGGGTTTCGGCGCTGATGTCCTGTGGGCGCGTTCGATTTCCAGTGGCTTGGTGAAGTTGATTATGCCTAGGACATCCGGGATCCATTGAGTGAAGAAACGGACCGGGTCACGGCCCTCGCTGTCCTCTCTCAATCCCACCACACGGATATTACTACGTCTGCTCTGGTTCTCCATCTGATCTACCTTGTTTTTGAGGTAGGCATTGTCCTTTTGCAGTTGTATCAAGACTTGGTCATGTCGAGCGATGGTGTCTTCAACTGTGCTAATGCGCAACTCTGCCTCAGTCATTCTCAAAAGGAGATCATTCATGGAGGATTTCAGGTCGTCAATGGAAGAATGGAGTTCAGCCGTTTTCTTATCGATTTTCATAGAAAGACCTTTGTTACCATCCTGAATTTCCCGGAGGAGAGTAGCCAGCATGTCGGCAGGCTCGCAAGAGGCCGAGAGCAACAGTCTGGAACTGTCGTTTGAGTTATGAGGGCTAATGCTAATCTTGCTAGCTGTAGCGTTATCGTTATCTTGGGAATCAATGACGTTTTGGTCGTCCTTCTTTCCTCTCGGTCGGAGGTCCATGGCTCTTTGGGAAGGTAAGTACTTGACAATTTATCAGCCGATGTTAGGATATTTTTTCAACGTTGTTATTTAGGTAATAATAGAATAACTTTGAAGAGCTCGGTTTGTCAACGTCTGCTCAGCTCCGTGGCATCACGTGCTCTTCGCAGATGCAGTGTTTTAAAACAGCCTATCACTTTAATAAAGTTGCTTTAAATTAGTGCAGGCAGGAGCACTCTTTAACAGTCTTTATCTCTCTGCATAAACTTCATTCAAATTGCATCCAAGATAGATAATCCTGTTCTATATTGATATATAACTGTCCAAGCCTACCGTTCTCGGGTAATACGTTCAATGCAGTATTAGTCTTCTTTTTAGCCAATTAATGATGGGTTATGCATAATAAGCTTCTAACTTATAGCCTCTGTCTCTTTCATATTACGCAAGCACCTGTGCTCCGCTGGCCTCGCCATAAAAAAAAAACGCTCCTTAGCTCTTGGAGTCCCATGCAGGAAAAGCTAGACTAGAATAGCCTGCTGGACATTCTTTTTTTTAGCATTTCTTATAGCAATAGACTATTCGAAGAGGAACGCAAGCTCTTTTTTGCTGAATGTTAAATACAGCAGCCAACAGAACTCACGGATCAAATCAAATTTTATTGGTCACATGCGCCGAATACAACAGGTGTAGAACTTACAGTGAAATGCTTACTTGCAAACTTGGATAGTGTGAAATAAGAGCGAACGCATGATGGCGGTAGGCTATAGAAGTAATTTATTCAGACTCATAACCATTCAATCTTGGTGAAGAGAAGTGAAAGTCTTCTGCATCTAATTCTAGTCCTATATTATTCAAGTATGTCACTAGAATGATGATAAGGACAACAAATCTTATTTAATTTAATTGTTGAAAGCGATGAAAGAATGAAACAACAATAGAGAGAGAAAGAGAAGGTAGGCTGTAGAACTAGAGGAATCATTATGAGAGCTATATATGCATCAGCCAACTAATTATACAAATCGGCCCTATTA